>NC_086172.1:55047205-55348529 GCF_023053635.1 Elgaria multicarinata webbii | reverse complement strand
AGCCATGGTTTTGTATTACATCTGTTAAATGGTGGATTGGGTCACTATATTTGTGGTAGGGAAGGAATTCCCCCCACCCCCATGATCAAATTAATTCAAAACTCTGTGCAATTCATGGACATATGTGACTTAGTTAACTTGTCTGAATCATCCTGATATCGATGGCAAAGCTGCTCTCTGATTAAGGCACACTCTGGTTTGTACAGGGTTGGTTGATTTGACAGCAAAGTAGCAAGTATGTTGTGCATTGTATGACAGTGGACTAATTGACATTTTTGCCCCCTTGACTTCCCTAGTTTTATTTACAAATACTTCACTCAATATTTTAAAAGCGTACAAAAATGTGAAATAATTGGTTATCCGAAAAGTTAAACCCAAATAATTATCAATTAGTTCTTAATTCTTGGTTGATGAAAAATATATTAATTAGGATCACAAAGGCCTTTGTGATTTCATAATGAAAGGGCAATTTATTGACCATGTAGCAGAATCTATATGGGATATGTGTTTTGCATGGGTTGCTAATGTATTACCACACTCTATAATATCATCACAACTATGTACAAGTATAATATTCAGATATCATACCCACTGAAATCAACGTAAAATACTTCAAATTGGACATGTTTAGGATCATTCTATAAGACAATAATTTATGTCATAGGTTGAAACACATAACACAGAGTTTGTCATAGACATATAGTTTTTATGAGTCCGTACCTTAGAGGCAAACAAGATTTTTACTAACACATGTTCCTACCTAATTGACCATTTGGGAAGTGGGAAGGAGAAATGGCTGTGATTTACGTAGCTTAAGAAATGTCTTAGAGCACCTCAGCCAGTCTGGTGCACCCCCAGTGACAGATGAGCAAATGCCCATGGGTGTTGACAGCATGGTATTTATGGTATTTCCTTCTGAGACAATTAACTAACATATGCCAAGACCATAGGGATTATCTTTGAGCTACACAGTATGTAACTTTATCTGAAGAGAAATATAATATTTTATAAGTTTGACAAACCATAAGAAAGATTAAATTGATTCATTCATTTTAATAATGTGGCTAAGTTCCCCCACCCCCCCGACTTCTCAAGAAGATTTTCTCGTTGTCCTAAATAAAACACTCAATATGCTAGAATGCATGTGCCTTTTCCTAAAGTGTTGTATATATTCATAACATGACAATTGTTAAGCATTTATAGAGTCCACCTTAATTTAATGCATGTTCCCTGGACTTTGGCCACAACCCTGCATGGGCACATAGGCAATTCAAATCCTATTTATTTCCATGCTATTTATTTATTTATTTATTTATTTATTTATTTATTACATTTCTATACCGCCCAATAGCTGAAGCTCTCTGGGCGGTTCACAAAAATTAAAATCATAGTAAAACAATCAACAGGTTAAAAGCACAAATACACAATACAATATAAAAAGCACAAACAGTATAAAAACCAGGCAGCAAAATTGATATAAAATTAAAATACAGAGATAAAACAGTAAAATTTAAATTTAAGTTAAAATTAAGTGTAAAAATACTGGGAGAATAAAAAGGTCTTCAGCTGGCGACGAAAGGAGTACCGTGTAGGCGCTACATGCTACTTAAGCAGCCTAATGGCATGTTGGTTTGCAGGTCTGACTGTAACTTGGAAGTCAAACATATTAAGGACATGATCCAGAATCATGTAGATCATTTCACATTGCACAGCCATTTACTTCAGGGAAATACATCATGGGTATTAAAGCAGTCATATCAGAAGCCGCTGTTCCAAAGACATAGTCGCCAGGAACTACATTTTACTTCTTCTATTCATTCACATAAACCAATGGTAAAACAATGACTTGAGAGTGTGCATAGTGTATTTATATTTCATATTGCAGTAAGTGCATATGTAATAATGTAAAATTTGTTCCAGTACTATGAAAAATGCATTAAGGGAAACAACAACAGTGGCGTCAGGAGTAGGGACGGATGATACATAGGAAGAGAATCTGCAATAGTAATATGCTATAGGTTAGGTCCTAGAAAGAGATCTGTGTGTGTGATGGGGTGGGTGGGTTATAGAGCAGGTGCACATGACCTGGTGCATTCTAGATGTTTTGGACTAGAATATCACAAAAACCCAGAATTCAATAGATCACACCATGAGTTAGCATTATGTGCAAAACACACCATTGTACTATATCTGTTTCCTGTGGTGTAAACTTATAAAGGGATAGGTTGTTTTGGCCATGAGCAGAGACAAAGAAGTATGCTGGCAACTTCCTTGACAGAGCATTCCTTAACACCTAGGAAAATACCATTTTTATCACAGGACTGCTAGAAATATTGCAAGCTGGTTCTGCTGTTAGCACATTCTGTAAATCTTCTGATTTACAGAAGACTTTAAAAAAGAGTCTTCTGCAAATCAAAAAAACAATTTAACTAAATCAGAGTTAATTTTGCTGAAAATAATAATAAAAGAAACAATATATGAGGAGAAACGGAAATAAATTCTCAGTGTATTTTCTAATATTTTCAAAGATCATCCTCAAGTAAAATAACTGTTCACCTTGGAGAACAATGCAACAAATGCTGGATGGGTTGTTTTAAGAGGCGCCTGAAAACCCTGAATTATCATTACTATATAACATGAGATAACGATGGGAAGCTCTAGAGAGGACATTAGGTGAAATTATGGATGAACTCTTTGGCAACTAATAGATCCTTAATGGCTTTCCAAAACAGCCTATAATCTCTTGTGATGCTGTCTCTAGAGAGTCTTTTTGATATATTATGTAATAATTATAGTGCTACTATATATACTATGTATTGAAGTACACTGGTTGCCTTACCAGGAAATTTGGGAGACATTAAAATAGAAATTTAAAATGGTGTGTGTGTGTGTGTATTGTAGATATGTGTCATTAAGTTAAAAAAGAAGAAAGGGAGAGGGGGTGGAGAGAGAGAGAGAGAGAAAGAGAGAGGGAGAGAGAGAGAGAGAGAGAGAGAGAGAGAGAGAGAGAGAGAGAGAGAGAGAGAGACCTCAGAGTTATGACAGCACCAGCAAGGGAAATCATAACAACAACAACAACAACAACAACAACAACAATAATAATAATAATTTTATTTATTTATTTGTTACCCACCTCTCCCTCTGGATCGAGGCGGGGTACAACACAAATCTTAGGCTTACCCTTGCCAGCGCTAGTGTTAGCACTAGCAAGGGAAACTGAAAGTCCTATCCAGGGGTGGGGTAGGGAGGGGAAGAATTTTGTTTGTGGGGGGTGGATGTGTTTGTGTGTGTTTGGGAGGAATGTGAATGAGTGTAACTATACGTGCATGTCTCTGTGTGTAAGAGAGTGTGTAAGGGTATGAATGAATCTGTGTGTGTATGCAGGTGTGTGTGCGGCCTATGCAGCCAAAACATTGTGCACTCCAGGTTAGACAGTAATAAACTAGATAAACCAATGATCTGACTTGGAATAAGGTGTCTTCCTATATTTGTAGTAACCTAAGTTACATATGTTGAATTTTTTGCCTTGAGTTAAGACCAAAAGAGACATAATGTGGGAGATCTGTCCCAACTCACTTAAAACAACAACAATAACAACAACAACACACAACTTCAAAGCTACCACTGGGTGCTCCCATTTTGACCAGACCAGCAGCATTTAGGTGGGCGAGGTACTTAACCCTTTCCGCCACAGCATTTCTCTGATTTCATTCCCCTCCCTGAAACTGCCCTTAGCCTCACTAGGGAAGGAAATACAGATAACTATATCAAATAATTAAATCAAAACTAGAGACCTGGTTGGATTTTTTTAAGTGTCTGGAGATTTTGGCCCTCAGGTATAATTCCCTGGGAACATTTCATGTATCAAGATGGATTAAAGTGAAAAGAAGAGCACTTGGTCAGTGAGAATCTCATTATGCCAACATCACTTGGCCATACCAATAAAACTATTATAAAACCATTATTCTTTTCATAACAAACTTGCTTATATAAGTTAATCCTATGTAGACTTTTTTAAAAAACTAAACAAAAACACCCCATACTGGCAATATTAAGGAACTCTTGCAAGAGGAAAAATTACATTTCCAATAATGTGATTTTTAGGATGAAGTGCAATTAAATAAATATTGTTGTAATTAGCTATTGCCTCGTGCTTTAAAAGAAAAGTACAGAAAAGGTTTAAATTAACATGCAAGACACGGCAGAGTGATATCAATACTCATTTTACTGTTCAGATTTTTTCTTCAAGAAAAAAAGCTAATAGCTGTCAAAAATACCCATTATAGGCTAGTCTATAATTTGTAGAAGTCAAGTAATACATTTTTTTTTGAAGGTATAATGGATGCTCCATGGAGCAATTATTTTAGAAAGACAACTTCATCTCGGCTGTCTCATGCCAGCAGAACTATTTAAGAGCCAAGGATGCATAATTCACTATGGAAGAGCTGTCAGATTTGAGAATACCTTTAAATTATCAAAACTTAGCGACGCTAGTCAGTTATAATTATAATGGAAATGTAGTTTTCTGTCAATTTTATCTGAGCAAACATCTCTCAAGGAATAATTTCCTGTGTTGAAATATTTTGTCAAAGTGACTTTTGATTCCAAAGGGATACAGATTATGTAGTTTTATACCTGAATATTTTGCCTACAAATTGAATAGAACAGCTTACATGTTACAAAGCGGCAAGTACAGCAGCATTAATAAAATCCCATTGGAAATCATTGCTGTGCAGATTGTTACCTTGAAAGAATGAGTTTGTCATCAGCTCCCCAGGACAGATAAAACAATGCAGGAAAATATATTGTTTCTGTTATACAACATGACAAGACAGCTTTCCATCAACCTTCCAATTACATGATAAAAGCAAATGTTCAAGCATGAGAAACACGCTTGGCTAGAGGTGAACATAGAGAGAAGTAACTTCTTGCCTCCATTTTCCAGCTTGTTTTGGGCTATCAGTTCATGTTTACACTCCCCTAGCAAATGTATGCATATTTCATTGTACATCTTAGGACTTAATACTCATTTCAATCCGAATAATTTATAGATCATGGAAGTGGATCCATGGATTAATTTAATTCATTTCAGAATTAATGTACAACAATAACATGCTATGCCCATAGCTAGCGAAGTGTGAACCAGTAAGACTTGAGTTCAGCAAAGTTTTCCAAATTTCATCTTGAAGCTCATTCCGATTAGAGTCCATATCAGATTGTGAGTTTTAGGTGTTCTTTTCTTTTCTTTTCGCATGAAAACCATGCATATTTTCACGCATACATCAATTCTGTGCATCTTTGAAACGTAGACGTTGTTCTCCTACTGATAAAAGCATATTTGCATGCATTTTCAAAAATACACATTTTTCATGCACATTTTTTAAATGTATGGATGTGGTTGAATACAATTTCTTTGGTCGCAAATCACAAAGCAAGCTTGGAAATTTATGGACTTTGACTGCGGATTGTGTTGAGTCTGTGTTCAGAAGGTGTGAACTGGATAAATCCCAATAAAAAATGAACTGAAACAAATTCCTCATACATCCCCATCAGTGGCACATCACATGCCCTATCTGCAGTAGTTCTCAGGTTTTATCACATGCATCTCTAGGTAGGGGCTAGGAAAGAATCTAGTCTGAAACCCCTATAGAACCACTACCAGACATAGACCAGGGGTGGGCAACTTGTGGCCCTCACAATGTTGTTGGGCTGCAACTCCCAGCCAGCACAGCCACTGATTATTATTATTATTTATTTATTTATATAGCACCATCAATGTACATGGTGCTGATGAAAGATAATGGGAGTTAGGAACACAGGAAACTGCATTATGTGAAGAGGCAGATGGGGAGGAGGATAGGATTGTAGGAGGCTGCCTTATATTGAGTCCATCTAGCCCAGTATTGTCAACACTAACTGGCAGCAGCTCTCCAGGATTTCAGGAAGGATGCCACAGATTGAACCTGGTACCTTCTGCATGCAAGGGAAATGTTCCATCACTGACCTATGGCCCCTGAAGTCCAACAATATCTGGAGGACCAGTTACACATTGAAAAATAAAAGAGGAAATGCAGCCCCAAAAGAGAGGATGAAAGAGGATACAAGATTGCACAAAAATTGCATGAGCGGGTGTATATGTATAGTTGCAAATTTAGTAATAATTCCTATAATTTAAATAGAAATATAAAACATCTCACCATCTTAGGGAAGACTGCAGCCAGATCTATACCAAGCAGGATATAGCACTATGAAAGTGGTATGAAAGCAGTATATAAGAGGCAGGAGCCACACTGCTGCTTTATAACAGTATTGAAATGCACTGACAACTGTTGGGCCTATTGACACATACCATGTACCACTTTCATACCGCTTTCATAGTGCTGTTTCCTGTTTGGTGTAGATCTGGCCCGTGAATAGGTGCCCTGAGGTGTGCCTGCTCAATCTGCTGCTCACTGTTGATGGGTAGCTTCAAGGCCCCTGCTGCTCTCCCTCCTTACAATTTTTGACTTTAACCCAGATTTGGACTGGGCAGCCGTTCAAATAAAGGATGCGTTCATGTAGTGAACTGTCCCCTTACATACCTCTGAAAAGAAAACTGTACCCTGTGAAGTAGGACACTTGGCCAGCCTAATAGGTGAATCAGCATTCATGCCATTTGTAAACCAGGTTCACTGCACACCAGGTGCCCTCTAGATATGTTGGACTATAATTCCCATAAAGCCTAGCCAGCATGGCTAATGAGCAGGCTTTGCCCAAATATCTGGAGGGCACCAGGTTGCCTGCTTCTGTGTGTTGTGAACCTGATTTGGCGACGGGATGAATCAAAGTCTGATTCAACCATCTGTCTTGGCCTTCTCAAGATTTCTCATCCTTTGCTACAACTGCCACCTCCTCCTCCACCTCTGGGAACAGAGAAAACTGCCTTATACCAATAATCACGAGTGCACTGTGAGCCATCTTCTTTCTGGTTACCCTTTCCTTCAGCCACTATTGCTTTCCTAAACCTACTAGCCTGTTAGCAAATTGATGAGCACCAACAAATCCATATCTGAAAACATCAATTTCTAGTTTCTGTGGCTGCTGCTATTGCATGATGTAGCATTGCATAACATAATACAAATTAAGTAGCTAAATTGGCTTCATATCATCTGATTTTCTGGCAGACTTTACAGTGTTAGGTATTTACTAAAAAGGCAATTGGAATGCACAGAGCATACAGAATTATAATTTATTAACACATCTACAGTAGTTGCACATATTATCACCCGCAGCCTCACCTGTGATATTCTGGGTTAAATCTGGTTCTTTCCCAGTGGCACATCAAGTTCTGGGATACATGGAAGCTGGTTTCCCAGGCAAATTTCCAGCCTAATGATTTTACTTTTATTTTCCCCTCCCCTCCTCCACTTCATTTAATGCCCCAATGTAATTGCTCAGATGGAGTTTTAAAATTAAGGCTATAAATACAAATTTGGGTTTTGCAGGGCATCACACTACGGACTTTTAATGAGTCAACAAAAACTGTAACTTTCTCTTCTCTAGAACTCCACATGTAGGCAATTTACTAATAATGAATAATAAATATATTTTAATAGCTGCTATGTTTCCTATGCCACATATGTGATTTAGAGGCAGCATGGGAGCCCTTTCTATCCGGTCACCAGTTGCTTTGGGTGGAAGGGAGGTGGTGATGATAAGCCACTCATAAGAAGAATCTGAGAGATGCAACTGAAGAGGCTTTTTCCCCCTGAATAAGCAATTTCTTTTCCCCCAATATTGTCTATTTTCAAGATGGACTAGTAGCAATAAACGATTTTTGCAGTATCTAGTATATTTCCAATTGCATAATTACAATTGCCAATGCTACGACTAAAGCATTGCCTTTATAGACCATATCTTTGAAATGTTCCTGTTGTATAGTTTAGAGCAGCAGGATCCAAAGTCAAGGGGAAATAAACCTCTTTATTTCTGCATTGTGTATTCCTTCAACAGTGTGTGGTATCAACTAATTGTGGGCATGATCCAGCCACTTCCAAGTTTCATTAACTTTGATAGGAGGGTGGAGCATATTTTTAAATCAACGGAAATCACTGCAACTTTAGCACTTTTACTGTGGTGGGCTGGATTGTGTCTTGCATAATATAGTCTAGGGCAGCCTTCCGCAACCTTCAGATGTTTTGGCCTAGAGCTCCCCATTATCCCTGATCATTGGCCATCCTGGCTGGGGCTGATGGGAGTTATAGGCCAAAACATCTGGAGGGACCCAGGTCAGGCAAGGCTTGTTTAGGGCTTCAATTATCTTTCTTGTCACATGCATTATGACACTGACAAATCAGCTAACAAGGGCTGAACCTCTGTGACCAGTTACATGCATTGATGTCCTGGGGGTGGAGGACAGAAATCATGATATTAAGATGTACATAACTAGATATATGCCTCCACTAGGATAGCTATTACTGCTTAAACATGAGGTGCCTGAACAAATCCTGCCAGACTAATCTGATCTCATTTTTTTGATTGAGTAACCTCCCTTGTGGACTGTGGGAATGCTGTAGACATAATATATCTTGACTTCAGCAAAGCTTTTGACAAAGTGCCCCATAACATTCAGATTAGCATACTAGCTAAAGGTGGGCTAGATGGAACAACTATTAGGTGGATCCACAGTTGGCTACAGAATTGGACTCAAAGAGTGCTTATCAATGGTACCTTCTCAAACCGTGGGGAGGTAACGAGCGGGATACCGCAAGGCTCAGTCCTGGGCCCAACGTTCTTCAATGCTTTTATTAATGAATTGGATAAGGAGGTGCAGGGAATGTTTATCAAATTGTCAGATGACATAAATTGGATGGGATAGCTAATATTGTGGAAGACAGAAACAAACTTCAAAGTGATCTTGATAGGCTGTAGCACTGCGCTGAAAACAACAGAAAGAAATTCAATAGGGATAAAGGCTAAGTTTAACACCTAGGAAAAAGAAACCAAATGCAGTCACAAGATGGGGGATACTTGGCTCAGCATTACTACAAGTGAGAAGGATCTTGGAACTGTTGTAGACTACAAGCTGAATATGAGCAAACTGTGTGATGTGGCTGGTAAAAAAAGCAAAGGCTATTTGGGGCTGCATTAATAGAAGTATAGCTTCCAAATCACGTGAGGTATTGGTTCCCCTCTACTCAGCACTGGTTAGGCCTCATCTTGAGTATTGCATCCAGTTCTGGGCACCACACTTCAAAAAGGATGCAGACAAGGTGCAGGGGGTTCAGAAGAGGGCTATGAGGGCAATCAGGGATCTGGAAACAAAGCCCTATGAGGAGATACTGAAAGAATTGGGCATGTTTAGCCTTGAGAAGAGAAGACTGAGAGGAGACATGATATCACTCTTCAAATTCTTGAAAGGTTGTCACTCAGAGAAGGCCCAGGATCTTTTCTCGATCATCCCAGAGTGCAGGACAAGGAATAATGGGATCAAGTTACAGGAACCCAGATTCTGGCTGTACATCAGGAAAAACTTCCTGACTGTTAGAACAGTATGACAAATTTTATTTTATTTTATTTGTTGCATTTGTATACCGCCCCATAGCCGAAGCTCTCTAGGCAGTTTACATAGGATAAAAACACCTAAAAACAATATACAATAATTTTAAACCACAAAAACATACAATTTAAAACCACAAAAACATACAAAAACAAACCCAGGCTAATTACATATTGCTAAATGCCTGGGAGAAGAGAAAAGTCTTGACCCGGCACCAAAAAGATAACAATGTCGGCGCCAGGCAGGCCTCATCAGGGAGATTGTTCCACAATTGGGGGCCACCACAGAAAAAGCCCTCTTTCTTGTTGCTGTCCTCCTAGCTTCCCTCAGAGTAGACACCTGGAGGAAGACCTTAGATGTGCAGTGTATGGGTAGGTTCATGTCGGGACAGGCATTCCGTCACATATTGTGGTCCCAAGCCATGTATGGAAACAATTACTTAGGGAGGTCATAGCTCTCCCACACTAGAGGCCTTCAAGAGGCAGCTGGACAACCACCTGTCAGGAATGCTTTAAGGTGGATTCCTGCATTGAGCAGGGGGTTGGATTCAGCCTTATAGGCTCCTTCCAACTCTACAATTCTATGATTCTGTAAACTCAGTCCATGTATGTATTTTCAAATTGGACATCAAGGATAACTGTATTTTCTTTTCTTTCTTTTTTTCATTTCAAAGTGTATTTATTATACAGCCTAAAAGTTTCTCAGTCCTGTTCCTCAGTCTAACACTCTAGAATTCGATTAATGGAGACATTCTAGCACTTACGTCAAGTTATGTTGCACATAAATGGGGATAAAAGGATTACTGGGCTATAAATCAATTGATATATTCAGATGATATAAATCTCAAGGACATGGGGTTTCAATGTTAATGGAATGCAGGATTTCATTGGCTAATCACAATTTAAATTCTATGCCACTACATCACTGAAGTTTTGAGGTTTTCCTCATAAAATATGGTTATGCTAACGAATAAAAAGCCATATATTACATACGTATCATTCCACATATATTAGTCCCATTTATATAACCAGGGCTAATCTGGGATAATTGCTAGTACTCCAGTTTAACTGCTGTCTGAGTGTGTTTATATCAGTATAATAAACTAGTAGGACTGCAGGATTGAATCAATTATTCGGTGCAGTCAACTAAATCTTTAATCAGAGATTATACTTTGGCCTTCAATTAATCGTTGGGCTGACAACACGGAAATGAAGGAGCATTAGAAGCTTGCTCTCCTGCAAACCACACTGAAGCATTTACTTCATTCTCCAAACTAGGTTTGATGGAATAAACTTGAAAACTAGAACATATTTTGCCTTTCAGAGTGAAAGCATTGTTGTTTTTCTTCCATCAAGAAGGACCAAAGGGAACTGAAGTGGAGAGTATTTGGTTGGAATGACTGCTAAGGGGTCATTTACAGTTGGAGCTTCTACAATACTGATGGGCTTTGAACTTGTCTATTTAAGGATGCAATCCTATGCATATTTAGACATTTAGGTGTAATCCTATGCATGTTTAGACAGAAAAAAGGCCTACAACTCCCACCATTCCCAAGCCACCCAGTTTTCTGTCTAAACATGCATAGGGCTATGCTCTTAGTATGTTGTTATATATAGTTCTGGAGAGCCATCAAAGCTCAGCATGGAAGAGGACCCTTTTCCCAGCCATTGCATTGCTGACATGGAGCTGTCCCAGGCCCCAGTGCCTGCCTATGATGTCAGTAGCAGAGGCTAGGTAACAACAGGCCAAGCCAATAGCCTTCAGGGTGCTGGCTAGGAAAGAGGGTGGGTAGCCAAAATAGTCTAGGTTGCTGAAAAAGAGAAGGAGCGAAATCAAAGAGTTGAAACAGAGAAAGAGAGTGATGAAGCCAGATGACAGATGAAGGCAGTTGGCAGAAAGCAAAAGCCCCATACACAGACAAGTAGAGCATGGAAATTTTGTAATGGGGAAATAAAGGAGATCAGGAAAATAGAAAACAAAAGAGAGAGCAAAGTGAAGTGGGAGACAGAATCCTAAGGGATCACGCTGAAGGAGAGGGCAGGTAGAAAGAGTGGAGTAGGGGAAAAGTTTGAGACAGTCCAAGCCAATGGGCTGGAACCAGGCACAGGGCAAGTTGGAGCCTGATCCAAGAAGGGCAGTATTGTGAGAGTCCGAGACTGGGCATGGCCACTAGCACCAACCCTGATACCAGGAGGGGCTGACTGGCAGGCCACTCCCCACAGAGTGGGGGATCCAACACAACCTCTTCTTAGCAACATTTAGGAAAAATCCTGAGACCATGACCCCTGGCAGATTGGAGAAACATGAGGCAGAATCTTCCAAGAAGATGAGTCTCCGCAGGAAGGGTAAAGTTTACCATTCCCACAATGTAGCTCCCTTCTGTGACTCCATGATTTGTGCTAAAGAACTGACTTTCCCAAGAGCTGTCAAGAATGGGAATAATTTCATTTTCTGCTCTGCTCATCTTCTGGCTATGGAGAACTCAGAGCTCAAGAGTCATGGAAATGCATTGCAATGTGTAAGCAGCTTAGAGGACAACATGTATTGGAAAGCAACCTAGATGTGAATTAAAAATCCAAGAGAATCTTTAGGATCTTTCCCTGTTGATTTCAATAGAATAACATTTGCATGGATCCTGCTGACTTGTTGCAGATCAGCCTGACAAAATATTATTTTAAAGGGACTTGGGCAGAGCTGGATAGCCAGGCAGGGTGTGTTATCTTCTGGCTTTATTCGATCCAGTCGATTTATTCTGATTGTTGTAAAAATGTCAATGAGAGATTATGGGAGAAGCTGATTATGCTAGATGAGAAGAGCAAAACATTTTAAAAACAATGAAAGACAGATTATGCCCAAAGGGTCAGCTATGAGTGCAATAACATCCTTCGATGTTATTAAAACTAAACATGTCAAGTATTGTTAAGTGGTACGACTTTTGTGAAATACGCTCAGCCTTATACTATATGAATACTGTAATGGGCATTTAGCTAGAGACTGTTTTATTTACTATTAAGGTGAAAAATTGCTTTCAACATGTTTCTAAGCCAAGCTTTGTCCAAAGTAGGTTGTATTGCATTATATCCCCCCGAGTACCATTCTACAGCCAACAAAGGCTCTTGTAGGTTACATGATGTACATCAGGGTACTCTGTTTGAAATAATGGGAGTAAACTGAGAAGACATGACCTGGAGCAACTGGGAGAGGGGGGAAGCTGGCATGAGAAGATATTAAATCACACTTTCTTTTGTCCTTGCCAATTATGTATTCAGGTTTTATGTCAGTGTTTCATATATCATCAATTGCATTGCTTTGTGGGCTCAATTTGTGCTGCCTAATCAGAGACACGTCCCTCTGATGTCATGTTGGACGTTGGCTAGCAGCCACAGTGACCATGGAAATCGAGGCTTACCAAGAAATAAAATGACAGCATTTTTCAAAATAAAATAAAACAATTAATTTTAAACCAAGCTAAAGAAAACACTTGTATGAAAGAGGAGAGGTCATTTCTAACTGTTACTTCATAGTGTATGGCATCCAGCCAGTGTTGCAGGAGACGAGGCCTTGTAATAAAAAGAGACTTAATTTTTTCTTTTTTCCTATAGCCCAGCTAATAATTTACAAGGAGCCTAGCATTGCCTGACAATGCCGGAATCTTCCTGAAAGCAATTCACTGTCCGTTTTTGGTAGGCAGTCAAATACATATATCACCTTCTCAGCCCTAATTTGTCAGGAACAGATAAGCAAAGCCACCTGAACACATGGGGTAAAAATAGCCACAGAGTTAGTCAATCTCTGCTTGTTTATGGCAATAATGTTTATTCACAATAGTCTGAGAAAGTCAAATTAGAGACTGGTCAAACTGCTTTGCTACTTCATAGGGCAGGGGTGCAGTCCCTGGACTGAGGTCCAAGCACAGCCCTACTTGATACCCATTTGATGATTGACAGCTTATGAAATTTGATATTTAAAGCCTGCCAAAATCAGATCAATCAAGAGATGTTGAGAAAGCAATGGGTTCAAATTTTGATTTAAAACATGCACATTTCTAGAGCAAATTCAACATTTTCTTTTTAAAAAAAATGTTCAAAAAGCAGGACTGATAAATTGGACAAATTTTGAATATTTGCAAATATTCACTTCTGTTCCAGTACCATCGACAGAGCAGAAAAGGGAAAGACTGTTCCATAATTTTTTCCTAATTAGAATTGCTTTCTAGAGTTGCTCCCAGAAGGTCACCGAAAGGAAAATTATAGGGTCCATCATAAGATGAAATGACAGGAATTCTGAGAAAAGCCAAATAAGCACGAGACTGGCAGTGGTGCAGTGAGGGCTCAACCTTGGGGGCACTGTCCGAGCCCTGCCCCTTTTAAGGGAAGGGGGTCACCTAAGCTTTAGGGCCCTGGGCTTGGAGGAGGTGGGAGGAGACCTAATTAGGAGAAGAACATAGCAAGCTGCCTTATACCAGGTCAGACGATTGGTCCATCTAGCCCAATATTACATTGACTGGAGCAGCTCCCCGTGGTTTCAGGCAAGTATTTCCCCAACCCTACCTGGAGATGCCAGAGGTTGAACCCAGGACCTTTCACGTGCAAGGCAGCTGTTAAGGAAATGTTAAGGAATTCAGACCACTTTGTGCTCCCAATGATATTATCATGAGAGGATGGGGCTAGAGCTGAATTTTAATGTGAACTGCTTAGGGGTTGTAATATAGTAAACATTTTTAAAGTACTATAAAGAAAGAAAGGAGGTGTACAGATATTTATCATAGTCATACCACTTAACATAAAAACACAAGGACATAAGAAGACCCATGGTGGACCAAATCAAGGGTCCATCTAATCCAGTATTCTGTTCACACACCAGCCAACCAGCTGTTGACCAGGAATCCAAGAGCACCATCCCACCCATATTCAACAGTGACTGATGCACATAGGCTTACTGCCTCTGATACTGGAGGTAGCACATAGCCATCAAGACTAGAAGCCATTCATAACCCCACCCTCCAGGAATTTGTCTAATCCTTATTAAAGCCATGCAAATTGGTGGCCATCACTACATCTTGTGGTAGCGAATTCCATAGTTTAACTGTGCACTGTGTGAAGAGGTACTTCCTTTTCTCCAGTGCTGTTTCATTTTGAAGCACTACAAAAACATGAAGAGCTGGCAGGAGTGGATAATGCAAGAAACGAATATGTGCACCACAAGGAATAACAGCTGTACAATGCTGACACCAAGCTTCTGGGAGACTATCATATTCAGTACTCTCCACGGCTTATGAACACTATGAGGTGCTGCTGGGCAGTCTTAACTGGTGTGGAGGCAGCTATTCCTCTTCTGAAACACAATCCTTTATCATATTTTAATTAATTACAAAGTTAAAAATTAAATCTTCCTTCTGTCCTTCATAATAATCCCCCCAGATCAGTTTTTGTCCATATTAATGGAGAACACATTCCCAGTAAGATTTAATTTCAAACTTTTTTTATAATTATGCTTAAAATTAAATCTTACTGTGGGCTGTATTACACATTAGCAGGAATGAAAGCCAGCCTAGGAGGATTATCAAACAGGACCCTAGTATGATTTATTTTTAACTTTTGTAATTAATTAAAATCTTGGGATAGCAATCTTGTTTGGGGGTGAAAAGGTTCTCATTAACAAAAAAGACCCCCAAAGTATTTTCATTGTTTGGAGGGCTTGCTGAGCGGCATAGTACACTCTAGGAGACCTTTAAAAACTTACACTGAAGGCATAGTTGTCATGAGTTTTTTCAGCTGCGGTAGAAAAAATATAATATTATAATACACACCACAGGTGTGCTGTTTATATACATGTCGTGAATTTTCACCTCGTCAGAGGAAACTATCTCCCCATTTCAAAGCCCTATAAAATTGTGCAGGAGGCTGAAAAGGGGCCGGCCGTAAAGTACATTGGATTTTTAAAGACCTGCCCAATTCAAAGTGGTAATTATGACCTATAAAGTACTATACAGTTTGGGACCAGGCTACCTGAATGACAGTCTTCTACCATACGAACATGCCCAGATTTTAAGGAAAGGCCCTTCCTTCAATACCACCACCTTCAGGGGCATGTTTGGTGACAATGCGACAGTGGGCCGCCTCAGTAGCTGCTTCCATGTCTTGAACCTCCTTGCTGAGGGAGGCTAGGGAGGCTCCTTGTCCACTGTCCTTCTTCTGTCAAGCAAAAATGTTTTTTCCCCTCCATGCCTTTGACATTTAATCAGGTCTGTTTGGTTAGCTGTAGTTTCTATTCTATTATTGTTGTGTTTTAAAGAGTCTAGATGAGGCTGTTAACCTGATGTATCTACTTCCAGTAGGGTGACCATGTGAAAAGGAGGACAGGGCTCCTGTATCTTTAATAGTTGCATAGAAAAGGGAATTTCAGCAGGTGTCATTTGTATATATGGAGAACCTGGTGAAATTCCCTTTTCATCACAACAGTTAAAGCTGCAGGAACTAGTGAGCAGATTTAAAAGAGAGCAGGGCACCTGCAGCTTTAACTGTTGTGATGAAGAGGAAATTTCACCAGGTTCCCCATATATACAAATGACACCTGCTGAAATTTCCTTTTCAATGCAACTGTTAAAGATACAGGAGCCCTGTCCTCCTTTTCATATGGTCACCCTAACTTCCGGTATCTACTTTGTCACAGAATTGAGATTGCATCTCTGCACACTGAGCTTTTCCTTTCCTGTCTTTCCATTCTTCAACTACATAACCTCGAGGTTGTGCTGCTCAATAACTACTGCTGTGATGAAAATGTAAATTCTTCCATTTTTGACATTTTTTGGGGGGGGAATGAAAACTCTGGAAAAAGAGGCTAGGAGTGGTGAGAATTTCGAATAACTTTCTCCTAGGGGAAGAGGACAGGAATTCAGCTTACCTTTTAATTGTAGGCAGTGGCTGAGGAGTCTTTCTATTATTGTTTATTTATTTATTTATTTTAAAAATGAACACATTTCCCTGCACTTGCAGGAGCCCAGGACTCCTCTCCAGCTCAGCAGCTCTCTTTCTGAACTCCCAGGAGACCATGTGACCTTGCCCTCTCCAATAGGCATTCAGGAAAGGCTCTGAGGGCTGCAGAAGTTTATTTGCAAAGCCGGAATAATCAGAGCTTTTAAAGCTTTAGAAAAATTATGTTCTTCCTTGCAACAATGGAATAATGCATTTACAATAGTGGGAACTTGTAGCGGGGCTGTGTGAGCAGGGCTTGGCGAACTCACAGGGCAGGCCCCGTGACAGTTCACCAACCCCTGGGAAAGGTATTTCTTGGTGGTGCCTCTGATTGTGGAATGATCTCCCCAGTGAGGTCCTCCGGCATCAACATTGTCATCTTTTTTGGCACCAGTTAAGTCTTTCCTCTATTCACAGGCATTTGATGGGGCTTTTTAAATCAGGTCATGGTAGTTTTGTTATTAATTGTTTCACAGTGTTTTATATTTTTGTACATTAGAAGTTTCATATTATGCTTTATCATATTGTGAACCACCCAGAGAGCTTTGGCTATTGGACAGTATGGAAATGTAATGAAGGAAGGAAGCAATTCATTTCAATAGGTCTATCCTAAATAGGCCTAACATTGGATACAACCCAAGGATTTTCCCATGTCTGCTATGAGCTGAAATGATTGTATGAAATATACATTCTCTATAAAACCCTGTGTCAGTCACATTTTGGCAAGGCCAAATATGCCCAGGAAGTGACTGTTCACTGCAGTTCAGACTGAGTGACTACGTGCCCTTGTAAATTTCTTCAGCACATGGCTATGTCTGTCAACCTTCTAGACAACTGAGAGCATTGATCGTTTGCTTTTGGGAGTCCCTGTGACCCATCTAGTAATGAATTCTGATGAATTTTCTGGGAAAGGTTTGAAATGCTTCCAGTTAAACTCTTGACTTAGCATCCCAAGCAGAAGAAGGAGAGAGAGAGAGAGAGAGAGAGAGAGAATGTTTCTGGCACATATTTTATTAAGCCCTTTAGGTCCTTTTACAAGAGAGGAAATACCAATTAACGTATAATTTAGCAGAACAAAATATTATCCCATTTCAACCAGTGCCCACTTCCTTGAAGTTTATTCAAGCATTAATAACCGTTTAATGCAATTTAACTACACTGAGGTATCCGTTACATTAATATCATATATCCATCAGGAAATTAGAGTTTTGTCTCCATGAATTTTGTATTACAAGAAAGTCTTTATGATTTTATTCTGCACTTTATGGTGGGTAATTTAAGTTTTAAAATGGTTCAGATAGCTTCCTAGTTGCTCTCTTCTACAGTGTATTATGGCTAACAAATTGTTACTGATGTTGAAAGATCATGAACACATCATTTATTAAGCAGCACTGTATAGATAACTTCCAGTAGAACACGGTCGTCCTTTATCATTAAGCATGAGGGACAGAGAAAGTCTCAGATGTTTAGGCTGTTTCACATCCAGTCCTCTGAACATTTCTGAAAACCTTTGAGCCAGATCTACACCAAGCAGGATATGACACTTTGAAAGTAGTTTGAAAGCGGTATGTGGAATGTATCCTGGGGCCCAACTGTTGTCAATACCTTTATAAATTATTACAAAGCAGTAGTGTAGATCCTGCCTTGGTGTCCACCAGGGAAGTCAAGAAGAGTGGAAGGTACTCAAGGCTTCCAACAGGCAATTTGTGGAGGGGGGCACATAATAATAACAACAACAACAACAACAACAACAACAACAAAATCCTGCAGCAAGAAATTAATTCCAGAACTCAAGTCTCAGAATTTCCTTTAAATTGTAGGTTTCAGCCCCAGACTGTAGGAGGTACAATAACGAAAGAGTACCTATGACCATGAGCATATTCGGAGTTCTTTTCCCTGATCTTTAAGTATCTAGTATTAAGAGGAACAGCATCCAAAACTGTTATAGCTTCTAGATCCAAATATTATAACTTCTAGACAGGCTTGAAAGCCAATGACTCCATAACATCTCATTGGCATGAGATGTTGGCATCTCATGTTATTGACACTGCTGGGTTGTTGTTGTATCTAATGAACTGAGGCAGGATCTACACTACTGCTTTATCACAGTTTATAATGGTTTTGACAACTGTTGGGGCCCAGGACACATTCCATATACTGTTCTCAAACTGTTTTCAAAGTGTTATATCCTGCTTGGTGTAGATCTGGATCTTGGTTTCAAGAGGTTTGCTTATCATATAGAATAGTAGAGTTGGAAGGGGCCTATAAGTCCATGGAGTCCAACATCCTGCTCAATGCAGGAATCCACCTTAAAACATCCCTAACCGATGGCTGTCCAGCTGCATCTTGAATGTCTCTAGTGTGGGAGAGCCCACAACCTCCTTAGGTAATTGGTTCCATTGCCATACTGATGTCCAGCTAGAATCTGGCTTCCTGTAATTTGAGCCCATTATTCTGTGTCCCACACTCTGGGATGATCAAGAAGAGATTCTGACTCTCCTCTCCTTTCAAGTATTTGAAGAATGCTATCATGTCTCCTCCTCAGTCCTCTTCTCCAGGCTAAACATGCTGCATTCTTTCAGTCTGTCCTCATAGGGCTTTGTTTCCAGACCTTTGATCTTCCTTGTTGCCCTCCTCTGAACCCTCTGCAGCTTGGCTGCATCCTTCTTGTTGATACTTTATTAAATTGATGGTATTTTTGTGTTCATACTTAATGATGTTTGGATTGACATCATAGGGCACAATGTACATTTGGAGGGTTTTGGATTTTCAAAGCAAAGGTGATTTAGACATTTTGAAACAGAATGTTAGAAATATTTAAAATTAAACACTACAGCAAGGTTCTGCCATTTTCTTTAACATGGAAATAGGACTGGACATCTAACAAACGTAGGCTTCCTCCTCATGCTTCCTAGAATATAGATCAGATTATCATTGCTTTAAATATGAGAAATATGAGAAATCTTTCTTTAATTTGTTGCATGCATTGTAGACATTTAAAACCAAACAGTCATGACACTGCTGAGAAAAATTAAATTGAATTAGACTGGCTTTAGCTCAGTGGTACGTTCTCTTTAGGCTGCTCCATTGGAATTTTTGTTCACCCCTGTAATTAATACAGTGTCCAATTCTTAGGGGGGGGGGATAGAAAAAAGTACAATTTCATTTTTTTCTCTTCGCTTTATGAGTGATAAAGGGCAGGATACAAATGTTTTAATAAAATAAATAAATTTGCATGAAACTACTGGGAGGGATCATCCAGGGACAGGGTGAAGGTTTTCACAAATATGTTGATGATACTCAGCTCTATGGGGAGATCAAGGAGGTTCCAATTCCATGTTATGAATCAGGGCTAGACTGGATAAGGGTGAACAAACCAAAATTAAATCTGGATGAGATAGAGATTATGTTGATTATGCATCCAGGTATAGGATGTCAACCTGTTCTGCTCTCCTCCTCCTCTTCCTTCTCCTCCTTCTCCACTTATGGAAGTTTGGAGTGGGGGAGTGGGTTGCTATAGGCTAGGAGAATGGTTAAATTACTGGATTATTTTAACTTTCCATTATCCGAATTCAAAGACCATGCTGGATGAAACTAGTCTTTATAGGCCTGCTGGAAGAGACTAGTATTTTTTAGGGGTGTGCACAGACCCCCCGCTCCGCCCCACGGGCCGATCCGAAAATTTCGGATCGGCCCGCTCCGCACCGCTCCGCCCATACTCCGCTCCTCTTCGCCGCGGAGCTCCGGCTCCGAATCGGAGCTCTGCAGTGGAGGGGACTGGCGCCAGGTAAGGCCGGGAGAGGAGGGCGGGAGGTTTACCGGGCTCTGCCGCCATCGCCACCCATGCGGTGACAGCGGCAGAGCCCGGTAAGGGACCAAGGGGGAGGGGGGCCTTACCTGCCTCCATCCGCGGTCCGTTGGCATCTTCAATTGAGCCCGCGGTTCAACCAGGAAGTCTGGGCCGCAAGCGGCCCAGACTTCCTGGTTGAATCACGGGCTCAATTGAAGACGCCGACGGACCGCGGATGGAGGCAGGTAAGGGAGGGGAGGGCGGGGGGGGTTACCGGGCCCTGCCGCTGTCGCCACATGGGCAACAGCGACAGCAGCAGGGCCCGGTAAACCCCACTTACCTTTCCGGCGGATCTCTAGATCGAGGCGAAGGATCCGCCTTCACCTCGATCCTCTTCGCCACGCTCCGCCGCCCCCCCAATCCTCTTCGCCTCCGCCTTAAGGGCAGGCTAAGCCCCCCGCTCCGCTTCTAATTCGCCGGTCCGATTAGAAGCGGAGCACATCCCTAGTATTTTTAGCTTTCTTAAACTCAGAGAGAGTATTAAGCTGATGAATCTCCTCCAGCAGGCCATTCCAAAGTCTGGCTTAGTGTGTCATGTCAACCATGACTTAACGTGTCATATGAACCTTTCCAAACCATAATGGCTTAAACATGCTCACTACCATTTGTTGCAAAAAGGTTAGCTACCTAACCATTGCTTAGTATGTCATTTGAACAAGCCTAAAGACATACATTTGGTGCAGTTAGCATGACCTTCTAACTGGGCTCTTCACGTATCTTTCTAAAGAGCATTATTATTATTATTATTATTATTATTATTATTATTATTATTATTAATTTATATAGCACCATCAATGTACATGGTGCTGTACAGAGTAAAACAGTAAATACAGAGTAAAACAGTAAATCTGATGCCATGTTTCTCGCCTGCCCAAGGGCCTCTACTTCCCTTGCTCGGCTTCGTCCATTTTCGTCTGCTGCCCCTTACGCCTGGAACGCTCTTCCAGAACATTTGAGAACTACAAGTTCAACCACAGCTTTTAAAGCTCAACTAAAAACTTTTCTTTTTCCTAAAGCTTTTAAAACTTGATGTTGTGCAGACTTCTACTGTTACTTTCTACTGTTAGTTTTTCCCTACCCTGTGCCTGCTTACCCTTCCCTGTACCTGTTGGCATTCTCTTCCCCTCCTTATTGTTTTACTATGATTTTATTAGATTGTAAGCCTATGCGGCAGAGTCTTGCTATTTACTGTTTTACTCTGTACAGCACCATGTACATTGATGGTGCTATATAAATAAATAAATAAATAAATAATAATAATAATAATAATAATAATAATAATAATAATAGCAAGACTCTGCCGCATAGGCTTACAATCTAATAAAATCATAATGAAACAATAAGGAGGGGAAGAGAATGCAAACAGGCACAGGGTAGGGTAAGCAGGCACAGGGTAGGGTAAAACTAACAGTATAAAGTCTGCACAACATCGAGTTTTAAAAGCTTTAGGAAAAAGAAAAGTTTTTAGGTGAGCTTTAAAAGCTGCGATTGAACTTGTAGTTCTCAAATGTTCTGGAAGAGCGTTCCAGGTGTAAGGGGCAGCAGAAGAAAATGGACGGAGCCGAGCAAGGGAAGTAGAGGCCCTTGGGCAGGCGAGAAACATGGCATCAGAGGAGCGAAGAGCACGAGCGGGGCAATAGTGTGAGATGAGAGAGGAGAGATAGGAAGGAGCTAGACCGTGAAAAGCTTTGAAGGTCAACAGGAGAAGTTTATATTGGATTCTGAAGTGAATTGGAAGCCAATGAAGAGATTTCAGAAGTGGAGTAACATGGTCGGAGCGGCGAGCCAAGAAGATGATCTTTGCGGCAGAGTGGTGAACAGAAACCAACGGACTGATGTGAGAAGAAGGAAGGCCAGAGAGAAGAAGGTTGCAGTAGTCCAACCGTGAAATAACCAGCGCATGAACAAGCGTCTTGGCAGAAGAGACGACAAAAATGATCGAATCCTGGCAATATTATACAGGAAAAATCGACAAGATTTAGCTACTGCCTCAATATGAGGCTTTCTTCTATTGCCTTTGCCAGTATGCTGACAAAGAGAGTTAGTACTGGACAGAGTGTAAGATCCGGACTGCTTGAGAACTCTAGACATGAATTAGACCTGAGGCAAAAGATCAGGTTTTGAAATGTTGACTAGATCCTTGAGAAGGGTTTGAAGGGTAGACAAAACTGGAAGGGACAATTTCAGGGGAATGAAAGTTTTAGGCGACCACTTCTGGATTGGCAATGGGGCCATAGCATCAATTTCTCTCTCTTTCCTTCTTTTTAAAATTGGTTTGCTACTAAACATCTGCTGGAATCCCCCACCCCATCCCTGAATGCTTCAATAATAGCACTTCCATTCTATGGTTGTTCAATGATTATTCAGTGGTGGATATGAAACTGTGGCCAACAAGAGGAGCTCTGACACCACCAACACAAGTGCCATGACTGAGGCTTCCAATTTCCCCTCCTCAGGAGGAGAAGTCTCTGATATATAGATCTCTCAGCCCCAGAAGAGCGCCCATTAATGCCTCTCTTGCCTCAGCCCCAGGAGAGACCATGGAACGTCCTGCTTTCAGAAGAGGTTGCATTACCATCCACAGATTCTATGGAGTCTGGTTCTGTAGCTATCACCACACCCCAATTGCCTCCAAGCTGTTGCAGTCAAAGGCTTAAAAAAACGAAAAGAAAAGTGCCCCCTTAAAGGGAGAAGGCCTTATGAAGTGTGTGGGAGGAGCTAACAGTCTCTAGGGAGTCTGAGTCCTATTTTAGGCTCAGCCTTGTTCTGCCAGTTTTTGGAGCAACATACATGCAAGCTTGCCTGGCTCCCAGCTCCACTGTCAGTTGGAGCCCCCTGTGGTGATGTCCTATTCATGTCCCTGCCTCCCTGGGAATCCTAACTTGGCCCGAGCCCTCCTAAAGACCTGGTCCATAGTGGAACCCTGTAACCCAGGCCTCCCCAGTGCCCAATAATGCTAATCTCGCACCACAACAAATCCATGGCCTGAAATGGTTCATGGTAATAGCAAAATGTTGGGGTGGGGGAAAACACTACACAGCTGCCCATCAACTATGGTAAGCTTCCCCAAAATGTTTTAATACATTTCATCCCTCTGATGGCATGCTATTTTACCCCCACAGCATTTACTACAAACTCCCACTCAAATGCTTGTACTTCTAAAACAATGCACAAAAAGGTACCTGCCATAGAATGGATAATACTGCACTATATATTTGAGAGCCAGTGTGGTGTAATGCTTAGAGTGTTGGACTGGGACTCAGGAGACTGGGTTTCTAGTCCCAACTCAGCCATGAATGAATGACTTTAGGCCAGTTACTGACTCTTCATCTATCCTACCTAACAAGGCTGTGGTAAGGATAAAAGGGAAAGGAGGAAGATCAAGTATGCCACTTTGGCCTACTTGGAGGAAAAGTGGGATATAAATGGAACAAATAAAATGAAATAAAGAAATAGGCCAATCGCAAACAGCATGCCTTGTAATCCACATGTCCCCATCCATTGATGTATAAACTGTGTACACTTCTTTAGCTACTAACAATACACTCTGTCCACACACTGAGCTTTTTTGTTGATAAATACTTTCCCAACTTGGAATTGCAGATATATATGCTGTGATATAGATAGGAATCCACTATAAGGCCCTGGCCCATAGAAGTTAGTCACTTGGCTGGTCCACTGAGTTCAGACTTCCGAAGGAATCTACTGCCACCATCCACTGATTTACACAGAACAGTATTTAGAAGATGAGGGAAGATCTAAATCACGCAGGGTGTCTCCAATCAGCAGAGATTGGAGAACGATCCCTGCTGCAGCTGTTTGTCTTCCCAACACATGAGGGGTAGAAAAACTAAACAGCGCTAAAGTAATGTGGCTTGGGAACACAATACCTTATGGAACACCTTTCCCGACATGAACCTACCCGAACACTACATTCAACATCTGAAGTCCTCCTCTGGGTGCCTACTCTGAGGGAAGCTCGGAGGGTGGTGACAAGAGAGAGGGCTTTCTCTGTGGTGGTCCTCCAACTGTGGAACAATCTCCCTGACGAGGCCCGCCTGGTGCCGACATTGTGATCTTTTTGGCGCCAGGTCAAGACTTTTCTCTCCTTCCAGGCATTTAGCAATATGTAATGATGTGGGTCTGGTTTTTTGGCTCACCGTTTTTAAAGTTGTTATAGTGGTTTTAAATGTATATTTTGCTTGTTTTTGTGGTTTTTAATCTTTGTATATTGTTTTTAAGTGTTTTTAGCTTATGTGAACAACCCAGAGAGCTTCGGCTATGGGGTAGTATACAAATGCAATAAATAATAATAATAATAATAATAATAATAATAATAATAATAATAATAATAATAATATGCATTTCTCATTATACAAGAGAATGACCCATTATAATGAGCTCCATCAAATGGTGGGAAATCACGCTTGCCTCCTGTGGCTTCTCTGATCCCGCTTTCATTGCTCGATACTTCCTCTTTCTCTCAAGGAGAAGAAAGAGAAAGTAAAAAGTGCACATGACCCATTCAGTGGTTGTCTTTATTGCGCCACTTCTCCTACACACAGCAGGAGATAGCGGCAACTTCCGTGTTTAAAATAAAACAGACTTACTGGGGTGTGAAGAAGACTAGAAGGGTTGGGAAGCACGCAGTACGCAGACAACATAGTGAGAGGGAGCCGCAAAAATCCGTGAGTACCCAGCAACAAGTGTGCAATAAAACACTCGCCTGATGGAACTCAAAGATTCTTATACCTTTAATTGCTTGGCAAAGGTGAAATAATATACTACATTTTTACATTAGTAGGTCATAATCAAGATGGGAATGTCACTGATTTATCATTGTTGTTTCTCCTTACTCAGTTCTTCTTTTCAATGCACAGCTTTTGCAGGGTGGGGGAGCGGTGGAGTTGCCCCCATAATATTAGTAGAGTTCTGAGCAAAATCACTTTTCCTAAGGGCATTACTTAGCCACTCTATTCACGTAAACAAGAAGAAGACTATAGAGTCAATGAGAAAAGGGTGTGCATTAAGTTTCTTTTTACTGACAGGCTCAGTGGAGAATAAAAAAAAATCTGTCATATTGTTGATATGTATTTCCTTGTTGTGCCTTTTGGCATCAATGGCTAATTAGATGAGCCCAAAACTGCTTTTTCTGCAAGTCTTTTCAATCCTTTCATTCTATTTATTTGTCCAGCAGGCTTTGGTCTTATTAAAATTTGCCTATTGGGGAGAAGAAATATATAGGCCAAAATTCTGTTTAGAAGTTCAAAAGTGTCATTTTGCCTGAGGATGGTGGCACCGAAGGGTGATATTTGGGTGAACACGTCAGTCTATTCAAAACAAGAGAAAGCAACTGTATTACCAATTTCTTTCTTTGTTTCTGTGAAATTCTCCATGAGGGTTAAATAAAATAATATAAAGGAATCAAGACCTATGTGTACATTATGTGAGGCTTTAATCACTATGTTCATGTACAAACTTTTTTTTATTATTTTCATCTTACACGATGTTCCATTTTCAACATCCATTTATCTCTGGAAGCTTGGCAGGCAAGTGCTTTCTCAGGTGTTAACAACTAGAGCTGTGCACATACGGCCTATCAAAATTTTCCGGCCTATCTTTAGCAGAGAAATTGAGAGGACAATTTCACTAAATTTCTCCAGCAGTTTCTCACAGGTGGGGCTCACCATTGGCAGGGGTTGTAGTACAGCTTATTTCTACATTCCTAAAGTGTTCTATTTTGCATGGGTGGCTGGCTGGAGGTTGAACTACAAATGGCAACAGCAGCAACTCTGTTGGCAGCCTGACCCCCATTTTACATCCTCCACAATGGCCCATACTTAGGTTCATTCCAGGGCATTGAGGGGGAGGAGAGGAAAGATGGCCACCACATAAAATTAATTGAAGTACATGAAGCCGAGGAGGCTACAGGCTGCCAGGAATATTATTGTACAATGAAAGACAGGATAGTCACATACATTCCTCAGCTAACACTTAAGTAAGATAAACACAAGAACCCCAGACACAGCCCATGAGAATTTATCCAAAATGTTCTTCTCCTTTGAATTTCTTTTCAAAGGCAATTTCTTTTGTATCAAATTGAATGGGAAAGGTGGGAAAATATAGGATAATTTTTCAGCACAGCACTATTAATAACAGCAGATGTTTATTCATTTCTTTATTTCAATAGCCAAATCTCTCTGGGCAATACACAAAACTAGTCTTAGAGGACCTTGCATTGTAACACTGTTGAAGTGAATTGTAGAGCTAATCTGTAACGGGTTCTACACCCCTGTTTAGGGATGAGTTGAGCATTTGTTTTGTTGAGATTTTTATGCAAATTTACCAAATTTGCACTTCCTGAGACACAAAGCAACATAGAGTTGCAAACCCAAATCTCAATATTTCTGACCCTGAAAATGCAGTTTGTTGGGAAACAATGTGCCCCTAAATTGTGCTTATTAGTGGACAGTGCATCTGGGATTCTTTTGGGATTCACATTCCAGTGGTGGGTGGGGCCAAAGGGGCAGGTCCCAGAATACAAAACAAAAAACAAAAGAACATGCCAGTATATTTTAGTTTAAAGCTCTTACTGCCAGTAACTAAGCCTTATGAGAGGCATTTCTCCACATATATCTTTTAGAATGGAGGGGAGGGAAAACCTTCACAAAAGCTGGGAAATAATTGGTGGACAAAGAAAAGGGGGTGGGCTCAGGAAAAGGAAACCTAGAAAGCAGGGAAATAATTGGTAGACAGAGAAAAAGGGGTGGGCTCAGGAAAAGAAAACCCAAGAAGCCGGGAAATAATTGGTGGACAGAGAAAAGGGGATGGGCTCAGGAAAAGGAAACCGGGAAATAATTGGTGGACAGAGAAAAGGGAGTGGGCTCAGGGAAGGGAAACCCAGGAAGCCGGGAAATAATTGGTGGACAGAGGAAAGGTGGTGGGCTCAGGGAAAGGAAACCCAGGAAGCCGGGAAATAATTGGTGGACAGAGAAAAGGGAGTGGGCTCAGGGAAAGGAAACCCAGGAAGCTGGGAAATAATTGGTGGACAGAGAAAAGGGAGTGGGCTCAGGGAAAGGAAACCCAGGAAGGCCAAATTCAAATCCCAGGAGGGCTAGGTTTGGCCCCAGGCCTGAGGTTCTGCCCTCCTCCCTTATTGCAACAGATAGGCCTGTGAAGTACAAAGGGACTCCAACAATAGCAATGAAGTAAGTTTTTGGATGGCAAGTATGGACAGTTACTATAAGATTATGGCAGCATACAGTATATAGCTTTTCTGCGGCAAACCCGGAATAAATATTCTCATTCCACTGAGGCCTTTAGGGGTGGATCCGCACGTCGGCCCCAGAGCGCATTTATGCGACTCTAGGGCACCCCAGAAATGATAGTCTGTACTTGCCTGTAAAGAGAAACTAGGAAGAGACGGAGACGACGACGATGACAATGACGCCCAGCTCTCCCCTGCCGGCTCCTCGACCGGGACGGAGAGCTCGGCGGAAGAAGGTTGGGTGGACAGCGGAAGAAGCTCTCTACCCCTGCCTTCTTCAAAAATTGCTCTCCAAGCCGGCCGGGGAGAGCTCCGTCTCTTCCTAGTTTCTTTTTACAGGCAAGTACAGACTATCGTTTCTGGGGTGCCCTAGAGTCGCATAAATGCGCTCTGGGGCCGATGTGCGGATCCGCCCTAGGACAACTTTAGAGAAAGAGGATGAAGAGCGCTTGGACTATTGGGCAGTATAGAAATATAGTAAACAAACTAACTAACTAACTAAAAGCACCCAAAATCTTTCTTAGTAGATAAAAACAAAAGGCCATAAACTCATTTGAAATATTTTTTAAAAATCTCATAAGAAATAGGAGATTTGAACAGGCTTTGTTGCTTCCTGACAAGACTGAAACAGATTTAACTTACTTTGGAAAACTTTTTGGTCACAAACTTTTCAAAACAAGCAAAATTGAATTGCCATGGCCATCTCATAAAACCTCATGTGTACGGAATACTGACATTATGCAGCCTCCCAATGATGCAGTGATAATCTGGAAGACAAATATGCAGCAGACAAGAAAGCTGACAAATGAACAAGGCTGAAGTCCTGAATGGGAGTGAAACGAAACCAAGAGAATATGATTGCATATTGGAGTGTTTAAAAGGGCTGCTCATAATCTGCTGCTTTCCTCATAAGATACATTGCATGACAAATGACGAGAAGTGGCCTTATGAAATTTCAGTCTGAAGCCATTTTTACCGCTAATGCAAATTGGACATAATACGTGCCTTTTGTCTACCGCATTTCTTGGTAATCTAATTGTATCACTCTAATGAGACCTGGGCTAGGAATGCACTCCGATCCCCAAGCCTGAGGTCAGAGGAGACTGAAAACACAGCAGAGCAGATGCGCTTCATCTCAAGAGGCCGGCAGCTGCATCGTCACTTGGGCAATCCAAACCACGTTGGCTGCAGAGCAAGCCACCCATGCGTTTGACCTCCCAGCAAAGCTAGCAGGGCGAACAATAGAGGAGTCAAGCAGTAGGCAGTAATTTCTGTTGTTTTGTTTTTGTTTTCACTCCCTTCTTATTCTCCTGTTCTGGTTCCCTCAACCACAGAGAGATATTTCTGCTTCCTGATTCAAGGTGCTGGTTTTAACCTATAAAGCCTTACATGGCTTATGTATGGGGAATGGGAGGCCACCAGGTGCTGAAGAATAGGAGCAGTGCCCAAGTGTTGGAGAACAGAGCTGTGTTTGCCACAAGGCCTGCCCTATGTCCCCTAAGGTAGTTTACTACCCTCAACTGCAGTAGAGGATGCTGTCTCATCATGACTATTTTTGAATTCTGATTCAGCCAATAGACCAAGGCTAGATCTACAACTTGTGTCATATCGTTATGATCCTATCATGGTGACGCTTTATCCCTCTTGCACATTTATACCTTGTAGTGCACACAATGACATCTTTTGCAGCATTTTGGATAATACAGAATACAAAGCAGGAAAGAATACTAGAAAAACAGTATACAGAATATGTAATGTGCCCCATCAGTTGTCAGTGCACTTCAATACCAATGAAACATACTAGTGTAGATCTAGCAGTGTTGGCTTATGTATGGGGAATGGGAGGCCACCATCTTGTCTTTCGCCTCAGGCAGCAAAATGTGTCTAACAGGGCTCTTCTTTCCCAATCTACAAAACTTTGAATGATCTCCCACAGCTCAGTATTTGCACATGGGATCAGTATAAAACAGTAAAAATGGTGGGAATTTCATGTGTAAGGCAGTGTTCATGTTGCTGTGTACAAAATTATACATCGTGTGGGAAATGTGGACAGGAAGACATTTTTCTCCCTCTCCCATGAAGCTGAATGGCGGGAAATCCAGGACAAATAAAAGGAAGTACTTCACACAGCACATGGTTAAACTATGGAATTCACTACCACAAGATGTAGTGATGGCCACCAATTTGGATGGTTTTAAAAGGGGTTTGGCTAAATTCCTGGAGGAGAAGGGTATCAGTGGCTACTAGTCCTGATGGCTATGTACTACCTCCAGTATCACAGGCAGTAGGCCTATATGCACCAGTTGCTGGGGAACATGGGTGCTGTTGGACTTGCATATTGCTTGTGAATCCCTGGTTGGCCACTGTGTGAACAGAGTGCTAGACTTGATGGAATCTTGGTCTGATCTAGCATGACTCTTCTTATGTTCTTAAATTCAGCTGTGTTGTATTCTTCCCTACAAATTGATACATTGGTTCCTCTTTGCTCGGTGTATTACACTTTCAAATATAGCTTCTTCTTTTTCCTGGATTCATAAACCATATTTTCTATTGGCCCATAAGCCTAAGACCTCTTTGTATTCATTTATTGAATGCCTATTTGGAAATAATGCCTCATACATGTCAGTAGAAAGATACAGGGTGGGTCTGTTCTGTGACTCTGTCAGATTTTATAACATCTTCGAAACATGGCTATTTTCTTTTCTGGGTGGCTTAGCAGAAATCTTGGTCGTATCTTCCTGTATTGTTTCTATGAACAATGTTTTTTCCCCTGGTTTGTTTTCTTGGCAGATTATAGGGTCTCTAGTGCCCTTGGTTCCGTGAGTGTGATGCACAATGTATATCAGTTGCTGTCGAGTAGATTATTTTTGGCTCCATATATTGGTATTTTTTTTAGAGGCTTAATGGACCTTTTTGCTTGATTCTTGTTTCTCTTTATATATACAAGGCATGATTATCTTGCTCAAGCTGATCTTTCTCAAGATGTGTACTGCAGGTCTTTTAACAAGGTCACGGATTACTAGCTAGCTATGCACAAGGCCAACTAGTGATTCATATATATATTAGAACTGTGCACAAATGGCCCCTCGGCCCTATTTGTGGACGGAGAAATTGGGGGAGGGGGATTTCACTGATTTTACCCAGGGTAGGAGCAATTCTCCAACAACTTCTCACAAGTAGGGCTCACCATTGACACAGGTTGTAGCACAGCTTCTTTCTTTTTTTTAAGCGTTTTTTTTGGGGGGGGTTGCACAGTGTCAATTGTGTTGGCAGTCTATCAGTCATTTTACATCTTTTACAATTCAAGTCTGAGCAGGAGTAGCATTGTATCTAGCTCCAGGGTATGGGTGGAACAAGTATTCTGCCAAAACCTGCCCTCCAATTTCCTGAAAGCTTTATTCCCCCATGAAAGAGCTTTCCATTTTTTTCTGCCTCATTATTAGGAATTTGATCATTTATTTTAAATTTCTTTTGGTGGTATTTTTGAGTTTATCTAATAAATGTGATACCTGGGGGGGGGGTCTGTCTGTCTGTCTGTCTGTCTGTCTGTCTTTCTTTCTTTCTTTCTTTCTTTCTTTCTATTACACATCTCTGGATTGCTCTGCAAACCCCTAGGCTGCCTGTGCTTTCTGATCTGAAAAAGTCCTACTGGAGGAATGATACCATGATGCCTTTTCTACACCATACGGGTGTAGAGGAAGGAAGAGGGGGCAATCCCGGACTTACCTTCTTCTGGAATCATCCCCCATGTCCAAATGGTCATCACGACATCTGGGACGGGAGGAGGGACGTTGTGCGAGTGGAGGCGGCCATTTTTTAAAAAGATGCAGGAGCTGAAGCGCACTCATGCTCCAGCAAAACTTTAAAAAATATTTTTTTAAAAGCCCCACCCCCACTTCCCACCTCACCTCCGATGGCCCTGAACTTCCCCCATCGACCCCTGCTACTCGCAGGGAAGAGGGAAGAAGCCGGGATGGGCGCCCACACCACCTGCGGTCCTAGGGATTGTCCTGGGACCACGGATAAAACCAGGATAACTGAGGTCTCAGTTATCTCAGGGAAATGGAGATATCATCCCTCCCTGATCCCGGGATCCCCTGTGCATCATTTGGATGCACAGGGATGATCCGTGGAAAAATTATAGGTGTAGAAAGGGCCCATGGAGCCTTTTCTTGGGCTTTAATTGAAGTTTGGGAAGCTGAGAAGTGAGATTGTCAATCAGATTATTGTACAATGAAAGATGTTCAACAACATTTTCATCATTCAGCATTGCTATGTCGATGAGGTATGTGTGTTTTCCTCTTTTTATTTATTTATTTATTTATTTATTATATTTATATACCACCCCATATCTGAAGCTCTCTGGGAAGTTTACAAAGATTAAAAACAGTGAACATTAAAAACAAATATACAAAATTTAAAAGCATAAAAACAAACAATATCCATTTAAAAACAACTATTCTGGGGTCAGTTAATGTTGTGCCAGGCAGGCATTGTCAAATCTAAATGCGTCTGAATTCTAATTCATTTATTACATTTCTATGCTACCCAATAGCGAAAGCACTCTCAGTTTACAAACATTAAAACACTAAAATACATGATAAAACGTAACAGAGACCCTTGAACATACAAAAAATTTAACAGTTTGAAACAGCTGAAAACAACAATAAAATCCCAGGATCTGATTAAATATTTATTTATTTATTTATTACATTTCTATACCGCCCAATAGCCGAAGCTCTCTGGGCGGTTCACAAAAATTAAAACCATAGTAAGACAACCAACAGGTTAAAAGCACAAATACACAATACAATATAAAAAGCAAAACCAGAATAAAAACCACGCAGCAAAATTGATATAAAATTAAAATGCAGAGTTAAAACAGTAAAATTTAAATTTAAGTTAAAATTAAGTGTTAAAATACTGAGAGAATAAAAAGGTCTTCAGCTGGCGATGAAAGGAGTACAGTGTAGGCGCCAGGCGGACCTCTCTGGGGAGCTCATTCCACAACCGGGGTGCCACAGCGGAGAAAGCCCTCCTCCTAGTAGCCACCTGCCTCACTTCCTTTGACAGGGGCTCATGGAGAAGGGCCCCTGTAGATGATCTTAAGGTCTGGGCAGGTACATATGGGAGGAGGCGTTCCTTCAAATAACCTGGCCCCAAACTGTTTAGGGCTTTAAATGTCAATACCAGCACTTTGAATCGGGCCCAAACCTGGACTGGCAGCCAATGAAGTTGTAAAAGGACTGGCGTAATATGATCTCACCAGCTAACATTAATAGCTAACATTAAAAAGCCTTATCAAATGCCATCAAATGACTGGGAGTAGAGGAAAGTCTTAACCTGGTACAGAAAAGATGGCGATGTTGGTGCCAGACAGATCTCACAGGGGAGAACATTCCAGAATTGGGGGTCACCCCTGAGAAGGTCCTCTCCCTTGTTGGCATCCTCTGAATGTCCCTTGAAACACTAAAGAAAATGAGCATTTGTTTAATTTCCTCGCCACACCCAGAATTATCTCCTTCAAAGAGATTCAGGACACTTCAACGAAGATAGTTAGGCAACTTACCTCATAGTAAGGTTTTCTACCACGTTTGTTTGCTCATCTCTTTTGATGTAAACGTGGTGTGATTTCCCCTCCCCACTACACTTTCAAATATGTGGCAAAGGTGTGCATGTAAATCGTGTGCGTAGTGGAGGTTATGAGGTGTAAGGCTCTACCACATTTCCTACCTAATATCATGGATGAGCAGAGCTGACTAAGGGCCTTGCTAGACCAATGTAATAATCCGGAGAAGAGGAGGGGAGATCTCACGTTAGGAATAATGTAAGATCTCGCCCTTATTCAGACGGGAGCCGTGACGAGCTCTGGAGGAGAGCCGTTGTGGCCGCATTTTTTTTTTTTAAAGCTGCAGGAGCCACAAAAGGTAAATAGGGGTTTTTGTTTTTTTAATTCTCCGTCCCCGTCCACCCCCCACCCGCAAGGTCCGATCCCCCGCCCACCCACCCCAGGCTCTGTTCTCCTTCCCCGTCTGCCCCCCGCAAAGTCTGATCCCCCACCTGCCCCCCAGGCCCCGCTCTCTGTCCCCGTCCACCACCCCACCCACAAAGTCCGATCCCCCGATGTCCCCACCATAGCTCTGATGGCAGCAGCACTCCTGTGGAGCGCTGCAGCCCATCCACCACTTTTCCGGTCTATCGGGAGTAAATCCGGTAGCCAGAAAAAGCGGCGGACCTGGCTACACGCCCGCGGTCCCGGCCTCAGCCCGACCTGAGGCCGGGACCACGGGAAGAACTGCGCTACCAGGGCGGCATGACCCCTGCCTGAGGCCGGGATCTCCTGTGCGTCGTTTGGATGCACAGGGACGAGCACAGTCCACGCACCGGGCTAAAGCCTGGTCTAGCAAGGCCCTAAGTTATCAGCATACAGACCTTTTAGGATATATGGCGTAATCCTCTACCTGTCTACTCAGAAGTAAGCATCATTGAGTTCAATAGAACTTACCAGCTGAATGGGTTCTTCAAACATGACAAGCACCAGATAGGAAGTAAGATTATTTCATTTGGACGTTGACATGAAACACCACTTTTGCACAAAACTTTGCTCTGCATTGACATTTGTTTGAGTTGTGGCTCAATATGGGCCTGTTCAGACAACATGCTAGGCCATGGTTAGACCGCTAACCCTTTTGCAGCAAATGGCAAAATGCTTAATGAGAGTGGATTAGCGAATTGTCTGTACAGGATCTTTGTATTATTCTGAAATTTTATGTTGAAACTCCTACAAACTATTGTGTTGTTCTAATGCTCTAAACACTTTTAAGACTTGACTTTTAAAGCCTGCTTTTTTGGTTTGCGTTGCTGTGCTTTGCGACTGGGCTATGCACAGCTTTCTTTACTTCATTGTAGTCTATGAAAGCAGCCGCAATATTACAACTTTCTGATTAACTAAACAACTAATAAATGAGAAGACATCGTAACTAGCCATCGTCCTTATATAAATAAGGAAAGCTTATTTTTGTTCACTAATAGATACACATAACAACGAAATGTTTTTAGTGGGTTTTAGGGGGATGACCGAGAAAACGGCTTGCAACAGCTCTTTTACAATGACCGCACACTGTGTCTACTGCAATATTTGTGACATGTTTGCATTCTTATTTGGCTGCAAACAGAATGAAAAGATCTGTCTTCAGAATTTAAACAGAAAGATTGTTTGAGTTTATATAACCAATCTAAGTCCCAGGACAGTCAAAAATCAACAAGCTGAAGAGATTCTACAGCTAAACAAAGCCGGGATGATTTTGAACAGGGGCAGATTAACTGTTGAAAAGCAACCTTTAGCTCCTGTTGGAATTTCTGGAAGATATAATATAAGGTGGAAGGAGCATAAATGAGAAGACTGATGTATGAGTTTATGAAAAGGCCATATTTCTGTACTGCTGAAAGAGACACAAATACATTTATTTATTTATTTATTTATTTATTTATTTTATTACACTTATATACCGCTCCCATAGCCAGGGGTCTCTGGGCGGTTTACAGAAATTCTAAAATTGAGGTAAAAACAAGTATACAAAATTTAAAACTCTAAAACACAGAACATACACACATAAAGCATTAAAAACCAATTAAAAACTAAACATGTGGGTAATTAGGATGTGCCGCCATATGCCTGGGCAAAGAGGAAAGTCTTAACCTGGCGCTGGAAAGATAGCAGCGTTGGTGCCAGGCGAGCCTCATCAGGGAGATCGTTCCACAGTCTGGGGGCCACCACCGAAAAGGCCCTATCCCTTGTTGCCACACTCTGAGCCTCTCTCGGAGTAGGCACCAGGAGGAGGACCTTAGATGTTGAACGTAGTGACCGGGTATATTCACGTCGGGAGAGGCGTTCCGTCAGGTATATTTAAAAAAATATACTAGTAATAACACTTTTCCTAATTCAAGGTAAACATGTCCTAAACAATTTTAAACATATGCATGACTCTCCTTATGCATTATACAATAGCAGGCATGATCCAGCCAAAGGTCAGTTGAAATCGTTGTTTAATTGTATTTTTAATGTATTTGTTTTTATATGTTTTAATTAAGGTTTAGTTTTCAATCTGATTTTATTGTCAGCCGCCTTGGCAGAAAGCCAGGATATTAAATAAATAAATAAGCAAGCACTTTTAGCTATCATTGTAGCCCCTTGGATGGAGTTGAATCCTATGTTAGTTTTGTGATCATGGAAAGCACTTCTGCTGGCCCCAGGCAGAGTACCCATTTTTTGCTGATTCTGCCTACTGCAACTACATTGATTTTCAATTTTAAAAAACTTTTGGGGGATCACTGAGGAAACTGCAGCCCATGGGGGACAAAAATGGTTCCCAGATCTCCCAAAGGTGCCCACTCATGCACTAGTGGAAAGGCAGAAAATGTGTAGTTTCTATTCATGCAAGGTAAGGTGCATGGTTTTCACTGTTTCCCTTTACCTTCAGCATCCCCTTGTGCCATATCACATACTGATCCATACTTTTGAGTATCCAACCCTCAAAAGTAGCTTTTAAGGGGATTACATAAAGAGGTTTACAGAATCCACATCCTCTCCATTTTATCCTTAAAACAACAAACCTGTTGTTTCTGGCTGAGAGTCAGTGCATGACCCAAAATTGCCCAATGAGCTTAATGGCTCAATGGGGATTTGAACCCAGCTCTCCCAAGCCCCAGTCCAACACTCTAACCACTGTACCACAGTGACCCTTTTGGATCCTGGGTTAAACCCTATAAGACCTATATTTAGGTAACATATAGGATAAGTCTATTGCTTTGTAATTTTTGCCTGCATTTTTTCAAAAAATTCTCTGAATTTTGTACAGCTTTTTATCCCTATGTAAATAAACTTAATCTCTACTCCTAGAGCTGTGTGTGCTTTCTTCCAGGTAGACCTGAATACTAAATCCAGAAGCCTTCAACGTGGTCACTTCGTCCTATTTAACTGTTTCAGGCTTGAGCCTTGGGAATAGAGGGAGTGCAGCTACACCCCTATTCCCTAACCATCAAAAGTACCCTGTAAGGTCCGAGAGTCTCTTGTCTCAAGCTAAGGTAGGCTTGAGTGGTAGTGGTCTGCTTTGGCAACTGTTTGTCATTGCCTAAAGTTCTGGAGGTTACCCCCACCCCACCCCCTTCACATAAGGTATTGGAATGTCAAATTCCCTTATGATGGAGTTTAGGATTAAGGGTTAGCATAGATAGCTGCTGCTGCTGCTGCTGCTGCTGCTGCTGCTGCTTCTTCTTCTTCTTCTTCTTCTTCTTCTTCTTCTTCTTCTTCTTCTTCTTCTTCTTCTTCTTCTTCTGAATTATGATAAGGGTGGGCATCAACTTCCCTATCAGCCCACTGCATGGAAAAAGACGGAGAAAAATGAAAAGGGGTGAACAACTCCCTTTTGGTTCTGGCCCTATCCACTCTGTCAGCCCTGGCCACCCATGAGGGAATGCAGCCCTTGACACATATACAGTTGCCTACCCCTGAATTATGACGTGAGAAAGTGAAGAGTAATATTTAATTTAATACAATTAGGTGAAACTTTTAAGATTGTCACAATGTGTTTTTATATGCATTTATGGATATATATATATATATATATATATATATATATATATATGCATTTATGGTATTTATTTATGCATTTATGATATTCATAAGCGATTGTGTAATTTTCTAGAGTTACCTCCAATGGTGTCTGTCTGTCTTTATAGGAGGAAGTTACAGTAAAAGACAAGAAGTTAATCTAAAATTCAGGAAAAGCCGATGGAACTTCATCTTTCTTATCTCTTTTGGGACAAAGGCTATCGTATTATAGATATAGGATTGTGCGTGCATGTGGAGGGGAATCTCACAAAGGCAGAAGTGATAAGCAACAAACTACGTGTATAGATAAATTGGCTAAAAAGACTTCATGTAAAACAAACACATTTTTTTTCTGTGAGTCCCATAATCCTGAATAGATTTGCAAAGTAAAGCATGCAAAGAGAACAGTAGTCTCCAAGGAGGAAAATTCAGAATATACTCATCCAGTTCCCCGTTATTATAATTTTTGTTCAGATGTTTTATGTCAGAGAGTAGGCGCAGTGTCTGAAATTCTAAACTCACAAGCATTTGTCATCTTCTGTTTATTACTGTTCAAAGAAAGAAACAACGGAACATGGGGAAAATGAAAATTCGACATTATTTTGTGACATTCCCAGATGAATCCATTATCTAGTAAAGAAAGAAAACCTTAGCATAATTTTAGAAAAATCAAAACTGTAAGAAGGCATATTTTACAAGTGTAAAAAAGGGGTCCTTTTCTAGCCTATGATCTTTCTCTGCTAAACAATCCAAAACAAGGTGGTACATTGATTTGCTCTGATTTCACAGAGCTCTGATTTCATCATATAAGAAGGTGAAATACATGCAATATGGGGCACAGAAATAAATAGTAGAAGCTAAGGCTTGTCATAGGAGCCTGCTGTAGTTAAATGTAGTTGGCCTGGGCTTAAACTGAGTGCAAGTCTAACGCTATCTATATTGACTGCTGCCACCACCAAATCTTTTGAACTCAACCTGTGATTTTTTTTATAAACATGTATTTGCAATATGACATAAATGTCCATTGCTCTTATCTCCCAAAGAAGAAATAAGAAGGTAGCTTTGCAAAGTTTACCAAAAGCTTCCCAGTATTTCCCAGGAGCAAAATCTTATACCTACATTGCATTGCATTTGCAGTGAAAAAATATTGAGCCACCTTTTTTATCTGTGAAGTGATGGACTTTCTGGCCAATCAATATATCTGTGAAGCAAGATGAGTAGGACATAAGGACCTTGCTGAGATCGTAGCACAATTATAGTTAGTCTTAAATTTTGTTTACTTATTGCAGCTATTAATTACAGAGATGAAAAACTAGTAGTCACTAGACAACAATTTCAGTTTCATAGAGATTATGGCATACAAAATACACCACTACGCAACTTAGTTTTAAACCATACTTGCTTCTCTTTGGTGTACCAATATATTTGTTCATATATATCTGAAAACAAAGTCATGTCAGGTCACAGACTGAAACTTGTTCAGGCACGAAATCTGATCTTGACCCCCCAAAACGGACGGACTTCAGCAAAACCTGCTATTATGTACATAACTCCTGAAACATGAACTCCCATAAAATCTATGTAGGGGGCAAACCTTGGTGATGACCATATCTAACATAAAATAATATTCTTATGCACTTACTGTTGCAATCAGGAAAAATGTATACTTGTGGTTCTGCTCTCCAGAATCTGAGGGGGTCAAGATTCATGCAGGCACTCAAACATTTTTCTGCAACTACCTTAACTTTCTAACTGATAATAGGACTGATGGGGTGATACCTGACTGCATTCAAAAACTGTGAGACGTTCATACATGAATAGTGCATGGGTTCCTGCAACAACCTGAACGTTCCATTGTGCAAATGCATTTGGAGAAGGCCACTCAGCATAATTGGCCAGCAAGGACAGCTAGAGAGGAATTTTATTTTCTCTTTCCATTACAGTAACAGGAAACTCCTGACTCTACACAGATTCAACTAAGTTCAGTGCCAGTGATATGTGCCCATGTAAGAGAGTTAGAAAAACAAAAAGTAGAAATAAGTTTGTGATACAGAAAAGAGACAAAAGCAACCAGGAAGTGACTTTGCACAACAGTTGAGTGGGTGTGAGGCAGAGAGAGAGAGAGAGAGAGAGAGAGAGAGAGAGAGAGAGAGAATGCAAACATATAGAAGGGACATGAAATTAAGATTCAGTAGGCATGCTTAATTTCTAAACGCTTGTTTTGGGTCTTCTTAGTTGACTAGGGTGGCCCATGTGTCTTACCAAACAGAGGACAGTCCTCTATTTAAAGTCTGTCCAGTCCAAGGCCAGTTTAATGATAAAGATTCATAAGGGAGGGCTGGGCCTTGAACTACCCATTAATAGCTGATCAGCAGACACACCATAGGTTACCTAGTCCCTGGCTTTTATACTATGGTGAGATCTATTGTATTTCTATTTGAATTATTCTTATTATTTTTAAATTAAACTGTTTTGTTGTGTTTTGGGGTGATGTGTAAGGAGCCACCCTATGCCTGATGATAACTACGTGTTCCTCTCCCGGCAAGATGCACCTGTCCTACTCATATTCTGCACTCATTATCTAAGGCCCTCCTCCAGGCTTGGAAAGTGGCAGCAAGGGAGAGGGCATTCTGGCGACAACATTGTTACCTTTTTGGTGCAGGACAAGACCTTCATCTACTCTCAGCTCCTGAATTTCCTTATTGTTGATCGTTTAATTGTTTATTTTACAGACACACACACACACATGTGTGCAGACTGTTTATATGTTTGTATGTAACCTGTTTTTATATTATGTACAATGTTGTATTTTTCAGGTTTTTTCATCTTTGTAAATCAACCAGAGAGATTTGAATATTGGCCAGTATAGAAATGGAATGAAAATGAATGCTTGCCCATCCCTACTTAAGAGTAGGTCCCAGTGATCGCAATGGAGCTTACTTCCAAGTGATTGTGTTTAGGATCACAACTTCAGTGTCTCCCTAAGATTTACTAGTTATGGCACAACTACTTCCTAAAAAAGTAAAGTCTGTGTCAAAGGTTTACCATTAAATCCAAATCCCTTTTATTTTCTCTGCAGAAGGAGCAAATTGGCACCACATGCAAGTAGTCAAGGATTACTGATGGAAAACAGAGTGAGGCAGGAGCCTTCAACCTGGAATATATCACTCATCAAAATCAACTGGGAAGAAGAAACAGAAGCTTCAGGTTTACAAAGGTTTTTGGATTATTGTTGTTATTATTGTTGTTGTTGTTGTTGTTGTTGTTGTTAAATTAAATACCAGATTACTTTTTTCTGCACCATGCAAAACTGTTCTATTGCCAATAGTTATGGGTTTGGTTGCAGAGGTTGGAGAGCATAATCCCAATATGAACCAACTTCTTCAGCACAGTCCATATGTTAAAAGAGTCTAAGGGCCTTGCTAGACCAGGCGTTAGCCCAGGCTGACACCTGGGTTCGCCCCTGTGCATCCAGATGACACACAGGGGCTCCCGGGGTCAGGCAGGGGTCAACCCTGCCTGGCCCCAGGGTATTTGGCTACAGTTGTAGCCTGGTATTTCCCACGGTCTCGGACTGAGCCTGAGATCACAAGCGTGTAGCCCGTTACGCCGCTTGCCCTGGCTACCGCAATTACATGCGAGTAACCGGGAAAAGTGGCGGATGGGGCGCAGCACTCCACAAGAGCGCTGCAGCCATCAGGGCAGGGCAGGGAGATTGGAGCCTGGGGGGGGGGGCAGGGGGATCGGAGCCAGGGCAGGGAGATCAGAAATGCGGGGGGGGGGGGGAGAGAGAGCATAGCTGGGAGCGGGAAGAGCAGCACTGGGGAGAGATCAGAGCCAGGGAGGTCGGGGGCATGGGGGAGCAGGGAGAACGCTTTTTTAAAAAAACAAACCTTACCTAAGCGCACGAGCGTTTGTGCGCATCCGGCTCCTTTAAAACTTTTTAAAAAATGGTAGATGCAACGGGGCTTTCCTGCAGCCTGTCGCATCTGACATATGGATAGGAGTGACAGCCCGCACTACTTATAGCGCGGGCTGGCCCCTCCTCACCACCGGATTATCAGGTAGGTCTAGCAAAGCCCTAAGTCTTGGCAGTTCACTCAGTTTGATAAAAACAACAACAACACCAACCCTATCCTTTTTATTCACAGGGCGTTTAAAATCAACCATTTTATTAATTCTGTTATTGTTTTTCAGAGAGACAAATATTTGGTGGCTATTCCTAACAACCAAGGCTGGCCTAAATATTCTCTAAAGTCCATATTATTGTTGAACTTAGCTTAGTTGATGTAGTCAAATAAATATACTCTGTTTGCTAAAACTGCATTCTTGATGTATTTTTGGAAGGGTGTTGGCAGCTGTTTCTTTTCTGGGTTGTTTCCCTTTTTCTCCTTTACTTTCCCTGTCCTCAGGCTCTTTGCATTTTCATCTGATTGGCTGTGAAGACGCACATGGCTTTGCTGATGATCTCATAATGCTACATCTGATGTGATGATGTTATAGATGCCCATAAACAAATGGAGACAAAGCATACTGATGGCAGAAAAGAGGAAGCAGCAGCAACCAGGGAAACAAAAGGGAGTGTAAAAGCACTGAAAGAATGATAAATATTCACAGCTACTGTCAAATAAATTGCTGAAGATGGGGAGAATTTTTTGACAGCCACAAAAAACTAAGTAGATAATATTGACTCGGGCATACCCACAATAAACATGTAGCTTCGCTACAATCCTACTATATTCGTAGTTCAGTAGACAAGAAACAAAAAAGTGGAAATAATCACTGAAGATGCAAAATGCTGTATTTCAGGCTGAAGATCAATTTTGAAAACATTCCTTACAAAGAATAATCTACTCACTTGTCTATTAGGGCATTTCAGATATATATATATATATATATATATATATATATATATATATATATATCCAAGCGAGCATGCTTGATAAGCCACACAGGGACCATGTTTGTGCCATTTTGATTTCTGTAATTCCAAGCAGAGCTGTGAGGTTAGCTCTGTGTAAATCAGAAACACCAGAACAAAACCTGAAATGCTCTAGGGCTGCATTCTTCCACCACTTCTGGTTTGCCACTAGAGTCACCAGAGAAGGTGCCATGTGGTCACAAAGTTAGCCACCCTGACAGTGATTTAAAGGAAACATAATCCTTCCAATGCTTTTCTACCCCCATTTTAAAATGCCCTATATAGAAAGAACCAAAACCAAAGAGAGGAAAGCATCCAAGTTGAATCAAAAGAAGAGAGAAGCAAGTCCTCAAGATGCAAAAGGATTCATTTGTATGAAGCCCGACGCGTTTTGGCCTGTGTCCTATTAAAGGCCTTCTGCAGGGGGTTGTTAGGAGATGTCTTCAGATTTTCCTCTAGCAATAATGATTATTAGAGGAAGCAGTTTATTGCTGGAGGAAAATCTGAAGACATCTTCTAACAACCCCCTGCAGAAGGCCTTTAACATAGGGTGACCATATGAAAAGGAGGACAGGGCTCTTATATCTTTAACAGTTGCATAGAAAAGGGAATTTCAGCAGGTGTCGTTTGTATATATGGAAAACGTGGCGAAATTCCCTTTTCATCACAACAGTTAAAGCTGCAGGAGCTATACTACAGTGACCAGATTTAAAAGAGGGCAGGGCACCTGCAGCTTTAATTGTTGTGATGAAGAGGAAATTTCACCAGGTGCTGCATGCATACAAACAACACCTGCTGAAATTTCCTTTTCAACACGACTCTTAAAGATACAGGAGCCCTGTCCTCCTTTTCATATGGTCACCCTATTTAACAGGACACAGGCCAAAACGTGTTGGGCTTCATACAAATTAATCCTTTTGCATCCTGAGGACTTGCTTCTCTCTTCTTTTGATCCTATATAAAAAGAGCCAGGAAACAGCCAACAACACAGGCCTTTCTAAAGTAATGTCATAATGGCCAGGAAGACATATAAGGCCTGTGATTTGCAAAGTTCCTGGAACTTCACCATGCATCTTCTACTCATTTGCATCCTGGAAATGGATCAACCTTTTCCATTTCCTGGTTGGTTCCTTGCATGCATTTGCAAAGTCCATGTGGGGAAGCGTATCATTACTAGTGGTCCCACTGTTCTTCTTTCTATATCTATATGACACATCCATGATGCATAATAAATCTTTTTACGTTGTTTGATTGTTCTCATAAAAGGGGTGTGTGTGTGACAAATTTTGAGGTGTTTATATATCCAAGAAAAGAGACTCTGGGGAATCTGGGAAACAGCCCATCCCTTTATGCCATGGATGAAACAGTAAGCATGGATCCCATACTAACTACAGGGTGCTTACTTTCCTTCAACGATAATTGTCTTAATGCCTGTTTTAATCAGTATTAACTACTAGCAATAACATGCTTTTAATTATGTTTTAAACGAGTCCTTTATTGGGCTGTTTTGGGAAGCAAATTAGTCAAAAGGAGCTGTTAATCAAAAACGTGTTACTGGCACAAAATAAATGTTCATTTAAGGAGCCATTTGAAATAAACCTGGCTCATTGACTCTGACAACCTACAAGGACACTGGGGCCTCCTGAGGATAGCTCCTTCAATACTCTCCGAGATACGCCTTGCTGCTCAGGAGTTATAAGTAGAAACATTAAGCAGTTTAGGTCATTCATCAGCTAACTTTTACTACTGTACTCAAGAAAATGAGCCTCCTAGGAACTTCACAGCAGATCTATTCCTTCATTAGCTAAGTAATATTGAGAGAGATGTTCCTGTCATTATGAATGGAGGAATCTATTGCAGTGAATTTTACTTGTGTGTCCCCTTTGTCTATGAGCTGCCTTTGCAAATCCAAAGGTATTTAGGCTGAAAAACTAGCATCCTTTTCTTTGAACGTTATTCAGATATGTTCATTTCCTTGTGCTGAGTGATAACGATGCCCCAAAATACAAGAGACCAAGGTTACATATACAAGAAAACACTGGAGAAATGAGCACAACCAGGGTTTGAGATTCTCCTGCAAGAATAGATGGATAGATGTGGGGTAGTTTCAAAGACAATTTGACATGAATCAGCCAGGAAAAGGAAGCACCTCCGAGAATGATCAGGTCTGACCATATAATTCCTATCTAAACATATGTTGGCTGTAATGTAGCATTCCTCTGTCCTCATGGGTTAAATCTACACTACTGCTTTATAGCAGTATTGAAGTACACTGATAACTTGGGGCTCATTACATATTCCATATACCACATTCATAGCATTATTTCCTGCTTTGGGGTCCACATTATCCAAAATTCCAAAACAAACACCAATGTATGTCTATATGAGGTATAAATGCACAAAAGTGCTTCCCTGATGGGATTGTAATGATTTGACACAACGTGTAGATCTAGCCATGATCAGGGACAAGTACAGAGATCTAGCTTGTAACAATGGAATGTATTACTAACTGGAATCCATGTTTCGTAGATCTCATGCCATGACACACCTCTCATCAGTCAAATGTATCACATTGAGTACGAATGATGCACATCAACAGTGTTCATATAAAACTGCCATGCCGTATCCAGCTGGGCATTTTACCCCAGCACCAACCTACAGTACACCTGGGGTTTGGGATTTGCCATGGTTCCTTTTATCTCTGCAGGTGCTTTGTCAGACAGAATTCCAATTCCAGCAACATCAAGTGTAAATACTTGATCTTCAGAATGCAGGAAAAAAGTTTGGGGATTCTGCCACCACCGATTTAGGCTTCTAGTCTAGAAGGACTTCATGTCAACACCTACTTGTCTGGAGTGGCCCAGGACGTCATGGTAATCATGATAACTATGGGACTGCCCTAAAAATATTCATTATTTCTATTCTGCCTTTCTGAAGCCAAGCAAGGTGTTTACAAAAATATTCAGAATAAATAAATGAATACATAAATAAACATCTCAAAACATCCTTGGTACAATTAATGTAGAAAGTCACCCACTTGATTTGAGGGGGTAATGGTGGTGGTTTTTCCTCCAAGATTTTTGGATTGGACAACTAGATGATGTTGAAGTGGAAAAGTCTAAAGAAATCCCTTTGTCATGCTCAGACTATCACCTGGTCAGATTTAAACTTAAAAGAGCTTATAACATCCACAGGAGTGAGCACCAATTAAGATGGTCTGCCCACAGAAGTGGATGGATTCAGATGGTTTCCTGATGGACCTCGGGGAGTGTGCTATTGGCATGACTGGCACCCCTATGATTTTTGGTATTATTCAGGGAATTCCGAAGTGATTGGCAGCATCATTTAGAGTCGACCCTGTTATTGTGATGATAGTGACATGTTAACTCCTCAGCCACCACTGCATTCACACAAAGCCATCCAGTGAAACTACTCAGAAAGAGTCTTCATCCCCTCACAACAGTAATACCGAACCCTTGGAAGCATGTTGTTACTTGCTTGCAAGGCATTTCATGGATAGAATTACCCACATCTGTAACTCGGACACCGTAATGGAGGCAGTCTGAGCACAGAATGTTCCCAGGGATCAATCTAATCTCCATGGTTTAGATGAGTTTCCATTATTGCCGCCTGAGAGTGTATAGAAAATGTGCTTGGAACAGCATGCACCCATTTACTAAACCCTTGACCATTTTAGCTTATTACATTGTGCAGGAAGGAGTGACTGCCTGGATCCAGGAGGTGGTTAATGCATCCTTGAAGAATGTCCAGCTGCCTTGAAGGAGAAGAAACCTTCTATGGATGGACCCTGATTAATAACTCAGAGCTAATCACAAATACTCCTTATTGGTGCAAGCTATTTGAGCTGGTGCTGGGTGATCAACAACAGGAAATAGATTATTTTAGTCTGGCTACCGATTCAGTTTTGGGACTGAAACAGACTTGATCATCCTGCTGGATGAGTTTCACCAGGAGGCAGATGACGGCATATAACTGACAATTGCGAAAAGAGAGGGCAGTTCCAGAAATAAAACACAGACACCAGAGCTTGGGTTTAAAATAGGGCCTCTTTATTTAATCATGGAGATTCTCCCCTCCATGGATCTGAGCATGAACTTGTGGGATTTCTAGTCCATTTATCCTCAGCCTGCCCCACAGGGCGAGCCACTCAGCTGAAAGCAGGGGTCAGGTGACCCAGGGGCCCTTTCAAACTACACTTGAGTGTTTGGTGAGACCGATCCACATCATCCCCACTCTGACTGCAAAGCCGAGTAGATTAGACAAGAAGGTCCCCAAAGGCAAACCATATCCTGACACGAAAGCTGCAAAGCCCCCAAGGAGCAGGACCTCTGGCTTGCCGATCACCATAAAGGTGCCATAGCGCTCACTGTCCCTACTCTGACTTCCCAAAATTCCCGCACCACCCTGACATTTATAATTGACCTATTCATCCTCCACTTCTATAGATTAGATCCAGTATGGAGTAGGCGAAATCCTGAATATCACTAGATGACAGGGAAAATTCCTACTCAGCCTCCCCTACAAAGAGGACAACTGGCTATTCCTATACTGGTTTATAGGGAGGGAAGGTGGGGCCAAAAATGAAAGAGGCCAGAGCTCGGCGGGGGTGAGCCATTATACCTTTCGCTTTGCCCCCGCCTCATGAAGCGGTGCACATGTCAGGTAGACCTGCCCGCCTTTCTTTTATTTCTGGCTCCCCACCCACCCAAAAGCCATCTCCTGCCCAAGCCACACTGGCTGGGCTGGAATCGGGCTTCTCTTGGATCTCTTAACGTCTTCCAATTCTATCAGTCACAGTTTTCTCCTGTATCAAATGTATGGGGTGGGAATTGGGAGTACTGCATTCTGGTGGTTCTATTCCTATCCGGGCACTGCACTTTGGGATGCCAGAGAAATCTGCAGTGGATTCAAATGAGTTCATATTTCTATGAATCCATCCTGCAGATTCTGCAGCAGACTGGCTTTTTTCTGAGTCAGATTGCGGGCTTTTTTTAAAAAAAAGCTTTGGGGGAAATTTGTGTAAATGCACATTTGTGCAAGTATGCACATGTGGCACTAACCCACATTAGTAAATGATCCCGAAAATGTGGGCTGGTCACGGCTGGGGCCCTGTGCATCCAAATGATGCACAGGGACTCCTGGCAGTGGGGTGGGGGGGGGAAGCATGCATTTTCCCAGGGATAAATAATCCCTGGGAAAACCCGATTCCTCCCGTGGTCTTGGAATCATCCCGAGACAGTGGAAGGTGTGTGGCTGCCCATCCTGGCTTCTTCCCTCCTTCCCGTGAGTAGCAGGGATCAGTAGAGAGAAGGAGCTGGGCCAGGAAGAATCAGGGGTGGGTGGGGGAGCAGGAGCGGGTTCCCCCCCCCACTTACCTTTCGGTGGAGCATGAGTGTGCTCCAGCTCCTGTAACTTTAAAAAAATGCCCGTCTCCGCTCGTACAACATCCCTCCTCCCATCCTGGACATTGCACTAGCTATTTGGATGCGGGGGACAATCCTGGAAGGAGGTAAGTCTGGGATCGCCCCCCTCCCTCCCTCTACACCTGTATGGTGTAGAAAGGGCCCAGGTATCAAAAGGATTTCCTGCTCCCATACAAACCAGCTTGACAGTTAAGCTCTTCATCAAAAGTCCTGTTTAGAATGCCACCATCCTCTGAAGTGAGGTACATGGCAGCCATTTCAGTCATGATATCTCAGATGTGGGACACACTTCACCCTTCGGAAGCAACCCTCTTCCCCTCCTTAAATGATCTTCAACAGTCATCTGAAGACACTGCTGTCTTCCCAGGCATTTAATGGAATTTAGCTTTTTCATTTTATCTTTTGCTGCTGTTTTAAACTATATATTTTTTCCTGCCGCTTTAATTTAATTTAACTGTATTTGTTGTATTGCTTGTTTTTAATTCATGTTGTGTGAGCTGCCTTGGAAACCACAGCTGAGAGGTGGGATATAAACATTTTAATAATAAATACATACATATAAAAGCCTAATTGTAGATAAATTAAACCAAGGGCAGAATTCCTGAGGGACATCTCCTGTGCCAAACCCTATGAAAATACTCTTTAGCATTTTTTTTAATTATTGTGAGCAAACATTGTGCTAATTTCCAGTGGATTTTCCCCAAGTTTTATGCGAACCAGCCTGTGATTCTGCACAGTGGCAGAAAATAAAATAAAACTTAAATACAATCTTAAAACGAATGAACAAATAAATGAACAGCACGTCTGGCCTCCCATTTCAAAATCTATAGCTGACAATTGCCTTTTGCATTTAAGGCTTCATCTCAAATCTTAATTGGCTTGGTGACTTTCAGCAAGACCCAAACTTGCTGCCCAAATCTATGTTTAAATCATTATCACAGCGGGAGCACTTGAAAGATTATTGTGGTATTTTCGTATTGCCAGAATAATGTTTCAGCAACAATTCAAATTATGTGACTCATTAACAAGATAACAAAGTTTTCAATATTTGCTTTACTAAACATGGGGCAATTTAACTAAGATCCAGTTTCCTTGGATTGCTGTAGCAATGAGCTGTTACTGGGGAGGTGGGTGGTTAATTAAGCATCAATTCGCAGTAAGTACTTAGCAACTCAGCCTGGGGGTAGGAATGAATTGGGGAAGCTACTTCTCAATGTAAAGAAGGGACTGAAAACACATGCCATGGCATCGTTCTATATAAACAATGTGGCCGCATTTTTATATAGTGTTACTCCTTTGATAAACTCAATCTGGTGTCTGGTATTTGGATGGAAATGCTGGCTTGTTTAGTCATTCGTCCATACATCTACCCAACCTAATAGAGAAGTATGCTTTTGTCTCAGAGTTCTTAAGTTAGAAGAGACATATCATCAAGATCATTTTAATTATATGTTGTTGTTGTTGTTGCTAGATTTATACCCTGCCTGTAGAAAAGAAACCTCTTTCACAAGGTGGCTTACACGTAATTGCCATAGAAACAGCGAAACAATAAGATCAACAATAAGATCAAAGCAGAAAATAAAAACAACAACACTTAAAATGGAACATGCAAGGCAGGATACACAGTGTTCAATCCTTCCATTTATGAAAGAGAATGAGATGCAACAGAGTGTTCTCTCTGGGGAAAGGGAGGTGGTGGTTTTCACCGATTCCCCATTCCCCCGGCAGTCCCCAGCACCAATTCCATGCCATTCCAGAAGGTTCCCCAATCTTCTGGACCAGCTTTTTAGGGGCCTGTAGGGGGAAGGAGGAGTTGCCTTTCACCACCCTTTCTTCCTCCAGAGGGAACTCCCTGTGGGTGGAGTTCCACTCACAGAGGTCTGGATGTATCACACAGAAATTGATTGTAAACAGCCTTAATTTTAGATTTAATGTTCCACATATTATTGGATTTTATTTATTTATTTATTTATTTATTTATTTATTTAGATAGTACATTTCTAATCTGCCCAATAACTAAAGTTTTCTCGGCAGATTACAACCAGTTAAAAAACTAAAATGCCATTTTAAAACACAGTTATAAATATAAAATATGATACAGATATTTAAAAGGATAAAATACAATATAATGGAAACAATAAACAGTACAGGAATAGATAAATTAGCCATAATAACCTAGAACTAGGTCTCGAAAATGCCTGGGAGAAAATGCCTGGTGCCAGAAAGTTAATAATATAGATGCCAGGTGAAAGTCTTTGGGCATTTATTCCACTAGTGGGGTGCCACCACTGAGAAAACCCCTTTTCTAGTAGCTTCCTAGCTTCCTTTGGTGGGGGCACCCAAAGGAGTGAGATCTAAAATGTAAACAACAAAAGCATAGATAGATAGATAGATAGATAGATAGATAGATAGATAGATAGATAGATAGATAGATCACTTGAAAAATGGCACCTTTTTAAAGATTACCCCTAACTGGTTATAAACACCAAAGAAAATGTTAGTAAATGGGATTTATAAATGAACGCCAGTGCTGAGAATGCTCTATGATTAGCCCAATATTGTGTGGTGTACTTGCAATCGGGGTCTGACACCTTTGTGACCAAGGGCAGGTTGTTGAGATTCTGTCACATGTTTTTATTTGGGGAGTGTGATGATCTGCCTCTGGAAAAGCAAGCCACCAAATGTCTGCTGTGCTGGAAACTCCTTGTTGATATAAAGTGTACATACAAAGAGAAGGGACAAAGGCCCTGGGCTGAGAGAACCATGGCAGAACATCCTCCACATCTAAAAGCTCCCAAATCAGCAGGTGGGGCAAGAAGTGGGGAACATTTTGTTTGTGTGTGCTCATATTTGAGCAGCCAGGTGCTTTTTTAAATAAACTTTTCCTTCCCAGTAGGAGGAATGAACTATGCCAAGTCTGGAGATAGCATAGTTATGAAGTCTGTTTGGGGGAATGAAGGTGCCTTGGGCCCTTTGGATCCAAAGCCTCCCCATGATTTTAGAATGCCTCATTCTGACCCCCTACTGCCTGCAAGACACCACAAGTTGAACAGCCATCATGGCAAAGCTTTCAGCCACCACACTAGTAGCTGGAATGTCCCTCTAGACTTCCCTTCCCACTTGTGGAGAGGGACGTCCACAGCTTCCTACATCCTCTCAGTAGTGCTTCCCTGGAACGTAGGGTTGTCCCCCAAAATGCACTTTAGATAAGCATAAGGTGATCACAACCTTCTAGTAGAAAGCAGATACCTACCTGTCATAGATAAACTGATTTTTAAATGTTCTGAAGTTATATGATAAGGAAGAAGCCTCCAATCACAGAGGCTTCCATGTATCCAATGCCCTGCCAAATTATTGCTGGCAGGGTGGGAGGAGTGACAGAAGTGATTTTTGTCCTTCTCCATTTTTAACTATGGCTTCTCCTTTCCATCCCCATCCCCGTCTACCTGAATGCCCCCTTTATGACCTCCCTGAGGTCCTCCAAGGCCACTTTTGCAACTTCGGGAAGCAGGTTCTTTCTGTTGCGGCTGCAAGGAGGAAGGGACGGAATGTGTAGTCCTCCTCCCAAACCCTGAGCTGCTCTCCAGGGACCATAGAATGACTCTTTTCATATTCTTCCAGAAGTCAGATGTGAGAATATAGTTGAAACCAGGTTTTTCTTTCAAATTATCTCTCCCAGTTCCAACCCCTGCCTTGTGACTTGATATGAGCATAGTTGCACCCTTTAAATGTGCAAAATGTTTAAATGTGCAAAAATGTTTTGCTTTTCTTTTTAAGACAGGGTTCATGCTAATGAAGCCCATAACATCTGTGACATATAACAGTTGGGGTGCAGGTAGCAAACTGTAAACCTTGTTGTTGTTGTTGTTGTTGTTGTTGTTGTTGTTGTTGTTGTTGTTTTGCAGAATATATTCACTATTACAATGCAAATGAAGTAAAATATTCACCAGCCTTAGAGTTAAAATATAACAGGATAAATTTATACAGTACTTTGCAGAGCTGCCCAAGATGCCCTGCAATAGGGGCATTCATCTAACCAAACATAAGATCCTGTGGGAATTTTAAGGAGATTAAAAGGGAAATAATGAAGGCATAATTGTGGGTTAGTTGGGAATAGTTGTTCCTCCTCCCCGACATATGGAGAAGTGTGTCAGTCAGATGGTGCACACTGGAAGGTATAATACCTAAGGGGTTTGAATGGCTGATGCTTCCTTATCTATTCCTTTTGCTTTCAAATTTCCTCTTTCATGTTATTTTTCCAATAGACCAGAACTATAGGTAGTCCGTATGGCTTTCACATAATATTTCTTTCCTAGGGTGGGAACTAATGATATACATCTGTTTGAGCTTTCATCCACACACACAGAGTAGCAGATTGGTTTTGTTCTTATATGTGCCTTATTGGCGAACCATACCTGCAGAGAAAAAATGGCTCAGAAGAACATCCATCAAGTAGTATTTCTAATGGCATTATGCTATCCTGAGCTATTCATAAGCACAGATTTTCTGAGTCAGAATGGACATTGAGAGTGATCTCCTCAACAACTCCTCCTTCTTCCCACCTTTCTTATTTCAATACTTTTTGTGTGTGTGTATTGTATTTTATTTAAGGAGATTCATATCTTTTCTGTTATATTCACAATACTTACCTTTGAAGCTAACTTTAAAACAACAACATCAACAACAACAACAACATACAAAATCCATTCATAAAACATTTAGCAATGTGCTAAAACAATAAAAAAAAGCAAGGTGCAGGATAGTAAATCTTTACACTGGCTGCCAATTTGTTTCCGGGCAAAATATAAGGTGCTGGATATTACCTTTAAAGCCTTATACAGTCTAGGTCCCAGGTACTTCAGAGAGCACCTCCTCCCGTACATCCCACTCCACCACTTAAGGGCTTCAGAGGGTTATCTGCTGTGGCTGCCTAATGTGTGATTGACGACCACGTGTGAGAGGACTTTTTCCTTTGCTGCCCCTCAACCGTGGAATGACCTGCCGATTGAAATTTGCCTGCTGACTTCTTTGAATGTTTTTAAAGTGAGAATTAAAGACTCTTTTATTCTGGCAGGCCTTCCTATTTTAGAATTCTTATTTCCCTTTGCTGATTGTTGTATACTGGTTCTAAGAAACAAATAAATGAATAAATACTGCCTGATTCAAAGTGCTGGTATTAACATTCAAAGCCCTAAACGGTTTGGGGCCAGATTATTTGAAGGAATGCCTCCTCCCATATGTGCCTGCCCGGACCTCATCCACAGGGGTCCTTCTCCATGAGCCCCTGATGAAGGAATATGATGGTGGCTACTAGGAGGAGGGCTTTCGCTGCTGTAGCACCCCGGTTGTGGAACGAGCTCCCCAGAGAGGTTCGCTTGTCACCTACATTTTCTTTCCGTCGCCAGATGAAGACCTTTTTATTTTCTCAGTATTTTAACACCTAATTTAACTTAAATTTAAACTTGCTGTTTTAATCTCATATTCTAACCTATATTAATTTTTGCTGTGTGGTTTTATTCTGGTTGTGCTTTTTATATTGTATTTTGTATTTGTGCTTTAAATTTGTTGGTTGTTTTTATGCTCTTCATGGTTTTAATTTTTGTGAACCGCCCAGAGAGCTTCAGCTATTGGGCACTATAAAAATGTAATAAATAAATAAATAAAATAAAATAAAAAAGGGGCACAGCCTGCTAAAAACTCTTCAGCTCAGCAAGTCTCATGTCTGCTGAAACAGAAATGGATTGACACGGTGGTGGTAGGTCAAAAGAGAGCGGGTGAGATGGGTCTTGTCACACAAGGAGCTCATAATTTAGGCGTGGCCCTCTTCTGTGCACCCATCACTGTGATGCTGTGATGCAGAGAAGAACCTCATCGGCTGATCTTAGAGGCTCACATGGGAAGAGACAGTCCTTTAAGATTTCCAGGTTCAAAGCATTTAAGGCTTAACAACAATTACTTAGTCAGGAATATATGAATACCTGGCATCTTCCGTCATCACTGCAAAGGATTTTTTCTGTATCCATCTTTGTAGGGGGAGGATGTATTGATTTTTATTGAGAAACTTTCCAAACTGCAATGACTGCAATATGTAAGTTAAATATTTACCTATAAATGATTGTATATAATGACATACCTTTTTGTTGTTGTTATTTGGAGTAAAGCAGGGGTGCACAACCTTTGGTCATGGGGCAGCATGCAGCCTCTTTACTGCAGCCCCCATCACTGCCACTGAATTCCCACCAGGCAAATTTCTTGCCTCTTGTGTGCTATCCACTCCTCCCCCAGTGATCCTCATATAGATGGGTTTCCCCCCACTTCTGCTAGCAGTGAGGAGGCAGTGATATGTAACAAGATCACTGGGAGGTGTGCCTGTGTAGAGAAAATATGCATGTATGGATATGAGGCACATATGCATGTGCAGGCCCCGACTCCTGAAGTACAGAAGCAAACAGTAGAGAGAGGAATAAATAACAAAAACGGATGGGGTGGGGGACACCCACATGTATACACAAAAAACCTCCCCCCCCCACCTCCAGCACACTTGTAGGCTCAGTCATGGCAATTCTTTTCTCCAGCAGGGCCAGACTGGTTGGTGAGGAGGTGGCAGGAGGATGGTGGCAGGGACAGTGGCAGGAGGATGGTGGCGTTTGTGTCACAGAAGTGGTGCCAGGAGGATGGTGGCAGGGACAGTGGCAGGAGGATGGTGGCAGTTGTGTCACAGAAGTGGTGGCAGGAGGATGGTGGCAGTTGTGTCACGGAAGTGGTGGCAGGAGGATGGTGGCAGTTGTGTCACAGAAGTGGTGGCAGGAGGATGGTGGCAGCTGTGGTAGATGATGGTGGCAGGAGTTGTGGCAGGAGGATGATGGCAGGTTTTTTTAATGGTAAATGGGATCTACACACAGAGATATACACAGTTTTTGATTCCTTATGTCCTTTGAACTCCATCGCTACAAGTGATTATTGAGATAACTATATGTGATATAAACACAAAGGTCGATGAGGGATAGATAGCATATTAAACCACTCAGTAAGTTCTCTGGGCTGTGTACAAATTAAAACATAAAATACAATGAATGAAACAATGTCCATAAAAAACAGGACAAATGGAAACAGGGGGGAAAAACACACCAGCAGCTCATAATAAAATGAAAAGTAAAATCCACCACCAGTGATAAAAAAAGTGTAAAGATCTAAAAAGAGTTCCTGGTTTTGATTGAGATGGATGCTCAGCTAAATATAAAAAAGTAGAGGAAGGAGGAAATGGAACATGAACAACAACAAGAAAGGAGTATTGTAAGTCAATCTAAACAATATTATCAAGTATATTCAGTCATCATGGATATTGTATCCCAGTGTTCATATTTAATTTTTTAGGATTTGTAGACATTGCCACAAGAGAAACAAGTTAATTCAAGAAATAAAACCACCTGGATCTGGATATATGAAAATACATCAGGCATAAATTCTAGTTTAAGAATTCCAGTCATAGGTAGCTGTTAAATATATCATGCTAAATATTAGCAGCAAAAACTGTTTGCCCCCACCCCCCACCCCCAGTTGACTTTCATTTAGTTAGATATTGAGATGTTAAGGTCACCATACTTATCATGGTGTCTGTCTGCATCCTCTGGAAGAATGTGTGATTATCCTATATTCTTGTTATGCCACAAATGTAATGTGATCTGATTTTTACAGCATTTGAGACCAAAACAAAAGTTATAGAACTATAAAACTGACACTCCATGGTCCATTAGATGCCGGAGTAATCTAGACACTGTCCAAGGCAATTTCCTTTTCCTTTTCTTACCATTTGATGAGACCCAAATAAGAGCCACCACAATCCTGCTTCTCCTTTAACCGGATTATTCCTTGCTGAGAATTTAACTGCAGAAAAGCTGGCTGTTAAATAAATAATTGCACAGTTTACTTTTAAACAATGAGGATTTCAAGTTTTTTTGAGGGGGTGGGGGCTAGGGGAAAGCTTCCTGTTCAACAACAACTGCAAGGGAGACTGAAAGTCAACCTATGCAGTCCTTTCTGCCATGGTGGTAGAGTAATGGAGAAAGACTTCACCTTTCAGAAGAAAAGGTAGCAACCCAATATGCCCTCTAGTGAATTAAATGTAATACACTTTAAACTGCTAGGGTATGTGTTAATGAGGTGTTAATGGCTCTGGGAAGATATAAACTGGTGTCAAAGGGATTACAGAGGTACTACAGTACAGAAGCCAAAATATAATTCCTAAATTAACCATCAGGCTACTGGAGCTTTCCCCAACCTGGCACCCTCCAGGTGTTTTGAAATTCAACACCCATCAACTCTGGTGAGCATGACCAACGACCAGGAATACTGGGAATTGTAGTCCAAAACATCTAGTTGGCACCAGATTGGGCTGTTTGCAATAGGAAATGCCCTTTGACTCCTGGGCTATGTGGAAATTCAGGAGTAAGGCTGGATGGATGTGAGTATTCTATGGGGGTGCTGTTGAAGCAAAGAGGTGGGAAACCTCTTTCAGCCTGCATTTAATTTTGGAGAAGCTCTCAGGGTCCACATTCCAGTGGTGAGCAGGGTTGAAAGCAAAAAGAGAGGGGCAAAAAGACAAAAAAATAGATAGCAGCACATGGAAGTTTAAACCTCTTACAGCCAGTAACTACTCCTTAACACAGGCATTTTGATCCTTGAGATTGGGGCTCAAGAGTGGTGTAGTGGAACCAGAACTCAAAGGGATGCAGATCCTGCAGTTCTTTTAGAAGCAGTGAAGCTGACATCACCTGCCACCACCCCTTCAGGATCCCTTGTTCCAACTGAGCTTAGCTACAATTCTCACAATCACTGAGGGGAAGCTGATTTTCTTAATGACAATGTATTTATTCCCTGTTGTAGTGCAGTCTTTTGGGGTGGCCTGGCCTTGAATGAACAGGTAAGACCCATTAGAGTTGCAAAGACCTGCTCCTGGTGGAGATAACAACTGCCAGGACCGATTTGTTGATGTGGATCAACATGGCTGCCTGCATTTTTGGCCTCTCCTTGGGGGTGTGGCTCTGGGAACTGTCATGATGAGCACGTTCACTACAGAATTTACCACTGCACTATTAGGAATAACCTGTGCAAAAGTGGAAGGAAGTGGAGGGAACCACCATCAGTAGTTTGGGGAAAGGGGGTGGAGCCAGAGGAAGGGGTGATGTCTTCTAGGGATTCCATGATGGCTGGACTTGGCCCTTAGGCATAGGTTCTCCACCCCTGGTATAAGGAATTGCTGGCTGCATTCAACTACCAGTGCCCAAATCAATGCACTGAAAAATCCCCACACAATGATGTGTTTCCATGACGTGTCTTCTGCTGAATGAGCATGCAACCCTTTAGGGTGGGGGCAGGGCACATAAAAACTTTAGAAGACCTGAACAAAGCAGGATATATATATATATATATATATATATATATATATATATATATATATATGAATACCAATGTGAAACAGCATTAAAAAGAAAATGATTAATTAGAAGCATCAAGTCTCTAGAAATTATTCTCATTCTTAATTCATTCATATGAGGGAAGAGAATTTTTATAAAAGTTGTTTTTAATGAGACTTTTTTTTAACATATATCAGGAAAGAACTGTGAACTTTTCCATGGAATTACTTTACAAACTGATCAGCACCATATCACAGCCTCCAGACACAGTTCTTTTAATGATGTCCAAACTACTTAACTATTAAAATGAAATTGTGAGATGGCACAGTAGGAAGCAGATTGAGCAAGCCGGAGATCAAAGGAGATAGCATCACACTAGCCTGTGCATGCTTACTATAGGTTTGTTGTAAAACTGAAGGGTAAAGTTAGCTGTGCATTGCATTACATGAGGGCTTGTTTGGGCCTAAAGCATCCATAGTGACACTAAAGGAAAGTGAGGTGTAACTCTAAGGCTACCTGAAACTCGACTTAAGTTTGCACTTGGACAATTTTGTCACCTCACATGGTACTAATTTACATGTGATTCCACTTCATCCTTATTTGGGCATTCAGTCCCTCACACAAATAGAATTGCATGAAGAGAGCAAGGCAAGATCTTCACTACTGCTTTATAACAGTATATAATGGCATTGACAACTGTTGGGGCCCATGAGCGTCATCATACAGGAGGAAATAGTGTTTGCTTACTGTTGCCTCCCCGCCCATGTGTTTGCCCCTCATTGCTTCCTCTTTTGAAAGAGGAAGTAAACAACGTACACATGGCCTACTCAGTGGGCCATTTGGATCCAGCTGCTTCTCCTGCACACAGCAAGAAATAGCAGCAACTTCCATTTTAAAAATAAGTCAGACTTACTGATTTGGTTTTTTTGTGGCGTAAAGAAGGGTAGAAGGGGTGGGGTGTGTGCAGGAGGAAGATGACATCATGAGAAGGACCCTCGAAAATCCATGAATGCCCGGTAACGAGCGTGCAATAAAATGCTCATCTGATGGAGCTCCATTACAAAATCCATATACCGATTTCAAACCGATTTCAAAATGTTATGTTGTGTCTCCATTGCTTGGACCCATCACCCTCCAAGTGTTTGAGGAGAATGTCTGGAGCCGGGGGCTGCATAGGCTCCCTGTGTGATTTAGAGCCCTGGTTGTGCCAAGTTTTATATCATGCAGTCATAGCCAAGCCATGTTGCATCCTGATGCAAAGGATAAGATGGCAAACCTTTCCCATGTATAGTAGCTGATAAGGCCGACAGTTAAATCCTACTTCATCACTGCTTATAGGGCAGCATTTTCCATTGCACCTGAGGATAGCAGGCTAGCTTAGGTGGTGCAGGGCAACTGTGACCTCCAACATCTTGCTGCTGATAGCATCTGCCACCTGAGGTGGCACCTCATCTTACCTAACAGTAGGACCAACTTTGCATTCGCTGTGCTCCTGCAGTTCCAACACAAGAGGAAAACAAGCGTGAGTGCCCTTGCTATCTCACTCAAATAGCTCTAACCACATGAAGGACTGAACACCCAAATAAGGCTATGGAGAACTATGGTAAAGCCTATGACTGGGTATGCATATATGACAGTATAAACTGAGGTTTGCTGTGTTCCGTAGTTGTGTGTGGACTGTAATACTAAAGGACAAGAGTAATTTTCTAGATGATTTTCATTCATATTGAAGATAACATATGCCATTTACAGAGTGGGTATGTCTTAATAAGATGGAGCAGTCTTAATTCATCTTCTCTGCTTGTTTTGTGAATGAGCTCCTTTGTGGGAAGAAACACAAATGTTTGCACAAAATACATGCAGAGAAGTGATTCTGCAAACCCAAAATTTATTGAAATGCAAATGTAAATAAATGCAAAGTGTTCAAAATCTTTACAGATACTCAGGGAGAAGTTACATATAATTTATGGGATTCATTTTTAGCTCAGTATGTGAGGGGAATTATATACCAAACAACCCATTATTGCTTTGAGAAATTGCTTGCTTAATTTTCCATATATTGTAAGGAGGATTTACCTCTATGGATGGTTTTAATATTTAAAACATATAGAGGAGAATACAAAGGGGCTTTGTTGCAACAAAACAATGGTGTCCCACATCATTCACAAAATTATTTCAAGAGATTAAAAATAAAGCCAGGAGATCATAAACTGGCTATGATCGCACCCAAAACAAAATAAAAACAAAACTTTTTTCTTTATCTACATGTAGAGTATTATTGCTGAATATGAGACTCATGCTATTTCCCTTTGCATTGCTTAGTCTAATACAAGTTGTATCAAAGTAGCATTTGGTGTTGGGAATGTGGGTGAGAGTTTTACTGATTACATTGTGTTTTACACATAGTTACAAGAACACAAAGAATAACATGTTATTGAAGCAATTAGTACAGCATCTCATAGGCTGACATATACATGCATTGACATAGAGCGTCATCACATGGGGAAAATCGTGTTTCCTTACCGTTGCTTCTCCGCTCTTGCATTTGTCCCTCATTACTTCCTATTTTGAAAAAGGACGTAAACAACATGTACGTGGCCGATTCAGTGGGCTGTTTTGATCATGCTGCTTCTCCTGCACACAGGAGGAGATACAGCAACTTCTGTCTTTAAAAGTAAGTCGGACTTACTGGGGTGGCTTTTTTTGTCATGCAAAGAAGGCTAGAAGGGGTGGGAGGCATGCAGGACACAAATGACATCATGAGAGGCACCTGCAAAAATCCGTGAGTGCCCAGAAATGAGTGTGCAATAAAATGCTCGTCTGATGACACCCATAGGAGAGATTTGTTGTAATTTAAGCTGTAGAAGAACTTGATCGCTGCCTTCTTCTAGTCTTCCCACTAACCTAGCCTAGTGGGAAGGCACTTTGGAAGATATGTAGGTACCTTGTACACTACTTCAGCAGTAATCTAGTTGTCGCATCCTGGAAACCCAGGAGCCCTAGGACATATTCTCGCTAGAGCATCCAACAGTCATAAAATGGACTCAGCCACCCTTACAAAACTGCATTTCTAAGGATACCTGGATGCTGAATTGTAATTATTTTTGTTATGTTGCTTTTGCAAGGAATCAGTAAGCTGCATTGTACAGAAAGACAGGCAGAATAAAAGTCAATAAAATAACTAACACTGTTGCCATGGTGTCACCTCAGGGGTAGCTGGGCTGTAGAGCTCCATCTTTCAACTAGGTCTGTTACACAAACAGAGTCACCTGGAGTATGTCTTTATTGTAGATTTTATTGCCTCCAGATACACTTGCAAGCTGATGGTTAGCCTCCCCCTGGGCTCCAATCCTTCCTTACACACACCTTTTCAAGGCTGAGAGTGTTGGCGTCCACTCAGACAAGGTGAGATACAATGCCGGATCTGTCCAACCAGTGAGCCAGAGCTGCTCTCACGGAGTATAAAGGCCCTTCTGAACACCTTCTTGCTACTTTTGGACACTCTGCAGCTACTCCAACAATTCCAGTCCTTCATTCTAGGCCCATCATGCTCTTTCCACCTCCTCTTCCACCTGTGCTTTCATCTCATCCTCCTTTGCTCCTCACTTTCCTCTTTCCTTCTGTTCCCAACTTTGCCAGAGGTCCCATTCTTCCTCCTCCTCTTCCTTTCCTATTGGGGATCCACCAAGGGCCCTCATTTCCCCACAACTCTGCTTGGCCTGCTTCCTCTCAGATCTAGGGCTTTCTCAACCACTTCCTTATCTCTCTGTTCCCTTCTCTTCCTTGCACAATCATTAAATACATTTTGAATGTTACTTTCAACAACATGCCTTTTTTTAATGCACTGTTCCCAATATACACATTTTTGTATGTATTTAAGACACACACTGAAGAATTCCATCGAAATATTCAAAAATGTATAAAGTTTGAAGGATAATGAAGTTTCAAATTTGCCTATTGGTTCAAAAGAGTACAATTAGGTAAGTTCACATTAAAACATGAACCAAACTAATTTCTCCCTCATCCCTTGTAAAGACATTCCTGTCACACCTGTACAAGGATAATTTTAAAAACTCCCAAGAGAGCTGCGTGCAGGGCTGGAGTCTCTTCACTGGATATACCTGGTCGCATTTCACTCTGTGCTTGGCAGCAGTCACAAAACACAAAACCTTGGAGATGGGCCAAAATCTTCTCTGTCAAACCAAAGTACGAACAACCTCAGTCCCTTCAAATCTTCTTTTCTTGGTTCATGATGCCAAATCTGACATTTCCCTTATATCATAGACATTTTTCATGTGTGTGTGCAGGTGTGTTTGCGTGTGTGTTGAGGGATGTTTTTGAGAAATGGAACTTTGACCTGTAACAATACTACTCCATGTCATCAAGCCACGTTCCCAATATTTTGCAGTTCCACACCGAGATATTTTTTGAGGCATTTTAGTGCTGAGATTAAATTATTCATTAACCCTCATTATTTATTCAGAAGCTCCTGGGTTTATCTTGCTTTACTAAAGGTATCTACTTTCGGTTGTCAATAAAGAAAATGAGCCCTGACCTGAAGAGCTTGCAAACCTGGTGGGTAGCTGATAGCAGCCCATTTCCTCACTGCTATTTCACTAGCTACCTTAAAGTTGGGTACACATATCGGTGTCCTTGGCATTATGCTGAGGTGATAAAACTTCAGTGGCAGTTATTTGACATCAAAAGAACCAAGCAGCTTAAATCCAAGTATCGTCATTTATAGCTGTTTTGTAACTTGGGTTGTTCAAGATGGTGGTATATATCACAAAATGGTGGTGGTGGTGGTGGGAGATGTTCCCACTAGAGGCAGGGTTTTGACCAGTCAATTTACAGCAGTGATTTGCATGGCTGGGTAAGAAATTAGTTGGGTTTGCAATTTTTCTGCAATAATATCCAGTTCACTTGTCTGGAGAACCAAGCATGGAATGGAAGGTGCCTCAGTAATGAAATCGAGCTCTGAGATCAAACTTGATGGAATCATCCATACCTACATGGAACTCATTTTGTGAATGACTTTGTCATCTCCTGTGAATGGGACAACCAGTGTGAGAGACTGACACGGAGGAAGAGAGTGACGTTGTGCTTGGCAGGAGGCAGTTTTTGAAAATAGTAATATACTAGACAATATATGAGAGGCTGGCAGTGCAACATTTGGCTCAAAATGAGGCATAGATAAGGTCTTCCTCACCTATAAAGGTCTTCCTCACATATAAAGCCTCTGCCTATGTAAGATTCTCCTCTCTGGCCATTCCTGTTGCCAGTTCCCCTTTCATTCTCTCCCTGGCCTTCTCCTCCCCCACCCATACTTCTGGACCACTCCCTATTGCAGGTTTCAGGGGGACCCTAGGCAGGATGTCCTTCATCTAGCCCTCAACAACAGTGGTGAGCAGTGAAGGAGGAGCACTGCTACCTGTACTATTCCAGTTCTCTAGCCAATCCTTTTGATTGCCTTCCTTTCTTCCTGACGGTCATCAAGAAGCAGAAACCATGTGGTCTCAGGGGTGGAGCCAGCAGTATCTGACTCTCTTTCACTTAACCATGTGGACCCCCCTTATACATCTAATGTATAGAGGGGATTGGTCATTGTGTGTGTGTGTGAATTACATAATTCATTTAAGTTCTCATTGTGACATGTTCATTTTTATTACTTAATATTATTGGTAGAAAAGTGGCTAATAAACACAAATTAATAACTATCAGAGATCTATTCCCTATACATATTCCCTGCTATGACCAAGTGCATTACATTGTCAGAAAAGCATCCCATCCAATTGTAGACTGCCATAGCCAAAAGGATACCCCTATGCCATAGGAGATCTTTACTGGACCTATAGAAGTTGACAACAATAAAGCAACACATCAGCTTCATTTCAACCCCTTCGTAAATATCCATTAAGATATATATATATATATATATATATATATATATATATATATATATATATATACACATACATACGTATGTGTGTGTGTGTGTGTGTGTTTTCTAAACACAGCTTAAGCTTCAGTCGCTTCCTGCTGATATAAAACCAGATACATTAGCTGTTAGTCAAATTCATGATTAATGCAAAAAAGAGGAAAGTCAGAGATGGCAAATCCCAACTTCCTAACAAGACGATTTACTATAAATGCCATAGTAAATTCTCCCCAAATAGCATCTATTTACATATAATCTCACTGATTATTGAAGCTAGCTAGTAAATTAGCAAGGGCAATGGATCTTCAGGGTTGCTGAATCAAAGCAGAACCTGGAATCTGGCAAAGAAATTGGCACATTGTGAATATGATTTCTTCCTCTTATTTAAGCATTGTATTTTTAGCTCTCATGGTGCTGCAAAAAAGTTAGGAAGCAGATGTGCAGACTAGTTCTTCTATTGGTCAGGGTTTGTGGCTTCAGAGCCCCCTAGCTTCTGCCCACCCACCCTGTTTATCCTCTGACTCCATGAGACATTTATCCCTAATCTTCTGCAACTTTCACATTTCTTCCATTTATAAAGCCTGTAACCTGTTCCAGAAAAACATTGGTTGCAATCTGACCCAAAAACTTCAGTATCAGAAATTTAAATGCCTTTCACATCAACTTATTTCCAGGTGTGTGGATCAACATTTTCCAAGTTATGATCCTGATATTTTAATTGCAATGCTGCAATTACTTTACTGCCCCTGATGTTAAAGCTAATGCTGACCATTCTCTGGTTCCTTGAGGCTGTCAGGGGAAGCTGTTACTATCCAATGTCAGTCAGAACAAGGCAAGAAGAGAACAGGGCCTTGAATAGTTCCAAGTGGGTCCTGCTGGCTATAGCTCTCTCCTACTAGAACAACAGGAGGATGTCGTCTCAGCAGGAACTGAAGCCAACTGAAGCCTTATGTAGGTTGACAGATTTTGTAGGCTGATAAGATCTGACCCTCCTGGAGGAGATGACTGGACTGATAAAGGGCCCTCACCTGATTTTATAAGCTGGAACGTCTGCAAATCTGGGGAGATGGCATTTCTCCTTGGGACTTATCCTCTGGAACCAGGCTGGGTCTTCTGGACAGGAATGCCCTGAATAATGCACTGATAGTCCTTCTCCCAAGGATGTAGCCAATGGCTCATCCTCAGCAGAATCATCTGCTGCATACTGGAAGTTCCAAGCACTGGGAGTCATGACTAATTGAAGCCCCAGAAGGAATACAGGTCATGCTGCCACAAACTTTTAGAGACCTCAGCTCTAGCACAATGAATGGCGGATGTCTGTACAGGAGGCCTCACAGTACATCTGGCAGGTCTAGTATTTGACTTGCCCAAACAAGTTAGAATACAACTGAGATGTTCTGCACATCCCTATATGTGGACGTTGGAGATGAGGCCAGCAGTCAAAGTCCCCCTTCCATGCATTCATATCCTACTTATGTCATTTGAATATAGCTACTGTTAAGCAGCTCTCATAACTCTACAACTTAGCTAAGACATGGTTTACTCATTCATAGGAATGCATTCAAAACAAATTTTGAATATGACAGTTATATTCACATACTTGGTCCCAAAACTTCCTAAAACTCCCTAAACTGAAACAAAGCCCCTAAAAGTCCCCCTTTTTTAATCCTAGGTCCCTAAAGTCCCTAAATATGGGTATATGATTTTTTTGAATAATTTATATAAATGTTTATGATTTTCAGTATAATTTTTTTTTTTGGAAAGTTGCAGCAATTCAGGCCCAATGTCTTTAAAAATTGGTAAATTTCAACCTTTCAACCTTTCGTCCCAGGTACGACATTTTATTTCACCGTTTTTTGGAATGTTTTCTTGTGGCAACATGTTGACTAATTTTTTTCAAAACTTTTGTTAACATTTATTTTAGAGTCACAAACAATACATAACACTTCAGTGTCACTTATAATTTTTGCCCATGTCCCGATTTGATGTCCAAGTGAATCCTTTTGTAGCAACCATTCTTTACTAGGACGGCACTTCCCCATTTAACAAAGTTAAACTTTTGACCGAATTTTTTCCGTATCTTCTCCAAGCACCTATAACAACAACAGCAAAAACAATCTTAGCCCTTCAATAACCTAACAGTCTTGGGATGGAAAAAACACAAGAAGTGGCCAAGGGAGACCTACAGGAAAGAAGAAAGGTACAGCTACCACAAGAAATGGAAGAAATGCCAACCAAAGAGGAAAGACTCCAGGCCAAATAAATAAACTTAACGAGGGGAAGGGCCCTGAAGAGGCAGTTTAACATTGTACCCGGGACGAAAGGTTGAAACTCACCAGTTTTTAAAGACATCGGGCCTGAATTGCTGCAACTTGCCTAAAAAATTATACCGAAAATCATAAAAAATTACATAAACTATTCAAAAAACTTTATTTTTGGTCGTTTAATATGGCTAAAATAATCAATGAACTTAAAAGTTGAGTTAAAGTTAAAAGACAAGCTAAAAATTGAAGAGTTAATATGCATTGAAAAGAGTTTTTTGAAAAAAGGTTTTTGGGTTGACCTTAACTGGCTTAGTGGTAGGGCTGGGTTTTTGTGTGTGTGTTTTAAACATTCTTTTGAGTGACGTGTTTGTTGTTCCCATAGTTTTTATGAAGTCCCTATTTTGGTCCCTTTTTTGGACCTGAAAGTACCCTAAAGTCCCTAAAATAGACCTGAATATGGATTATGAGCCCTGCATAGACTGGCTATGTTTGATTGGAAATTCTTCAAAATATAGGGCTCCCAGTGGCACAGAGACAACCTCTGCACTTACAGTTGGACCACTGATCAGCCTTTCACAGAGATATGTGGAGGACTGGAGGATGGACAGAAGCATCAGGTATGATCCCCCATCCTGCCCCATGGTTATGTGACATCTAGGAACTGAATTAATGCTATTCAGTGATGATAAAACAGTTAGTAAATCTTATCTGTTTGGTGGAAAGTGGGATGAGATTCTGAAGAACACTTAGGTGCAGAAATTAAGGGAGGTATTACTGAGATATGGCCATGCCTTCATCATGGAAAGAGGAAAGGTGTGTCCATGTGGGTACATCTATAAAGACTGCTACTTATGCATCACCAAAAAAAGAGGGGAAAATATTATATAAAATTTGCATAAAATTTGCATATCCTAATGTATATGTATATATTCACATTTAGAGATGGTTTCTGTTATACTTAGGGGTAATTAAGGGGGTGATAACTAGATTTTGAAAAACTCTCTCTGGTGTTATTTGGAAATTGGACAAAAAATGCTTCATTTTCATCAACATGAGAGGAATTGTAGACTGTTCGAATGTTACCATAACTCTCTTGTATGCTGGTACACTAGGAAGCCATTCTACAGCCATCATATTAATACTATGTGCATGTATATGTAGAAGTTGGCTCAAAGAAAACCTGATAGTTCCATGCGACCTCCATCTACCATTGTTTATTCTATTGTTGGCAATTTGCAGCATAACTTGATTTGCTTGTAAAATCCTGTTGCAATTTCCTTTTTCCAGCTCCTTTGAACGTACTAGTAAACTGGCACTAGAATCATTTGAGGTGGTCTTTTTGCATCCCGGTTTTTCCTCCTTTCTAGATCCTGTACTGTTAAGTTGAACTGTATGCTTTTGTGTAAAAGTATCAAAGGAGAGTTTAAGAACCTCAAGTTGTCTGGCAATTTTTTTCTAGGCGTTCATATATTGAAATAACAGTGTGAGCTGTTAAAAGGCACTGTTTTGTCACAAAGTCTGAGGGGTATAATTGCTGTTCAGTATGTTGTATCTTCTCTGTAATGAGCGATTTCTCGGAAGCAGACTTATCTACCCCATTTGACTCCAAGGACACTCCTTCCTGATACACAAACGAATTATTGCCAGAGTTTTCCGTGGATTCAGGTAAAAGCTCATTTTCTATATCCAAAGCTGAAAAACTATTAGCAGTAGGAATTGAAAACACTAAGTTTGAGTCTGGGATACTCACGGTTTCTGCAAAGGCAAACAATTCGTCAATTTTAAGTTGTTTAGGTGCTTTGTTGTGTTTAGTTGTCTCTGGGCTTGTTCTCACACGTTTTTTGTTTCCCGTTTAAAGGTTGCCACCGGTTATCACAAAGTAAAAGAAAGAGCAGATTAAAACAGTGAAGTACTGTACTTCCCAAAGTTATAATTCCTAGCTTCCGTTTTTAATCTAGGAAAGTTGCCAGCAGAGTATCAGAGTATTAGAGTAGAGTAGTAGAATAGTAGAGTAATAGAGTAGCTGAGTGAGGGCCAGTTTTTATCAGGTGAAGCTCTCCTCAGCCTCCGTTCTTCAAGCAAGGTGGCAGAACTCCTCCAGTGGCTTCTTGCCCATGGCTGAGAGCCTCAGGCCGAGAGCCCTTTGGCTCGCTCCGCAGGCTCGCGCCTCCAGCACCCTGGTCCCTTTAGTACCTGTTGGAGTGGGCAGGACAAACAAACACTCTCAGGCTCTTCAGCAGCCCTCTATAATTTAAATAATTTCAATACACTATGCCTCACCATTGTTCGGAAGACTGTGGCCAAGTGACCTGTGGGTTTGCCTGCTCAATGTGCTGTCCAGGCACTAATTGTGGATGGCCAACTGCTCTCTCTCCTTCATAAGGTTCTTCATCTTTAAATCAGACTGGGACTCAACATCCCTTCAAAGAAAAGGCATCTCCATACAGATAGCCATGCCTGTATGCATGCACGTGTGTGTGTGTGTGTGTGTGTGAGAGAGAGAGAGAGAGAGAGAGAGAGAGAGAAAGAGAGAGAGAGAAAGAGAGAAAGAGAGAATGAGCTGACCATCAAGGCTCTGCTTTAGAGAGCAGTAGTTTCAACAGAATTTGAAGAAAGACTCAGATCCAGAACTGGGATTTAAACTGGCTACACCTTTATTAAAGAACATGAGCAACATGATTTGGCGAAATGATTAAGCCAATGCAGAGAGAAGTTCTTTTAACTATCCAATACCAGGCATGCTCAGCATAGTCTAGGTACCCTCTCAGAGTACGGTTTTATTTCCTCAATAGGCAGAGATATCAGAGGCAGGTTGGCTAAAGACAGGGAGAAGAACAGACAGCACAACAAATGCAGAAAGCTGAGGGAAGGGAAGGGCAAAGAGAAAGGCACTTTTAAGGGTGGGGTGGGGGGAGCAGTAAAGATAAAGGGGACTTTGGGAGGACTTCACAAGAAAAAAACCATGTATGCTGTTGACAGGAAGAAAGGAGTGCTAAGCAGACAGGGGCACTAGTCAAGAGTCTGGGTAGCTACAGCAGTAATAGCCCAAGGAACTGAGATATTACTCAAGCCTTAGCTAGACCTATGGATTATCCCAGGCAAATGGAGGGGTTGTCCCTGCCTGCTCCCGGGATCCCCTGTGTGTCATTTGGATGCACAGGGATGATCCCCAGACAATCCCGGGATATAGGCCTGGTCTAGCCGCCTCAGGTATCATTAAGCAGGAATCAATGGGTGTTAAGAGGCATGGAGCCAAACAAAGGACTGGTCAAGAAGAAAGTGAAAGATTTTTCACATCCAGGCCTCTCCCATCTCCTCCCCTCCCTTCCCCTCCCCACCCACCAGTATGCCCCACTTGGACCTTTACAAGGTCCTTCAAGGATGCTTTGGCAACCTTCGAAAGTAGGTGCTGCACTTCTTTCTGTGGCAGCTGTGAAGGATGCAGGGATCAGGTCATGTAGTTTCCCATCCCAGAGTTGTCTATGGATTTGAGAGGGGGAATCCTAAAATTCCTATGGTCCTTGGGATGCTCTCCAGGGACCATAGAAATACTCTGTAAGAATGTTTGTGTTGACAAGGATGAAAGGTGGTAGTTTTAGACCCCAATACCAGTTACCTGTCAAAGCATAAAATAATGAATGGTTGCCCCCTAGGGCAGTTTAAACACTGGGCTGAAAGGTGACCTTCCAAAAAAAAAAAAGTGTGTCTTGGCAACATGAAATACATAAAGGAAAGGCGAAAAAATTGCAATACTGAGCAATCAAATTTCATCCCACATACTTTCTTGTGGTTCAAGAAAGACTCCCATGAGAGGTACGCTAGTTAAGAAATGTCCTTTCCTTTCTCTCCCTGCTCAGCATATTGGAAAAATAAATAACAAATGCACTTAAGATTTCACAAGGAGATAGCATAGACAAAAATATGAGCTCATAGCTTCACCCCAAAGCAAATAATACATCTCATCTCCAAATTGCTGTTTCCTTTCAGAAAGAGATAACATTTGATGCCCGGCTGAGATTCCCATCCTCTTTCACATAGTCATCATGGGAATTGCTTCAAACAAAAGGCGTGGGACAGGGGACTTGTAAGGAATTAGTCACGTAGTGGAGAAAGTTGTTGGGAAAGACATGAAACCATTTCAACGTTCTTTATTATCTAAGAGATGTTTACGGCCATCGCTAATGGATTTCTCTCTTTCTCGCTCTCTGGGCCTGTTCAGACAACATGCTAAGCCATGGTTAGGCCGCTAATCCTTTTGCAGCAAAGGATTAGTGAGCATGTTTAACCCATGGTTATTATGTAGCCATCATGGTTAGTAATGGTTCACATGACATGCTAAGTCTTGGTTCACATGACACTCTAAACCATAATGCTTAGGTCAAAATGCTTAACCACCATGGTGTAGCAGCATGTCATATGTACAGAGTCTCTCTCTCTCCACACACTTGTACACACACTCACACATGCATGCACATGCGCGCACACACACATATATATATATTTTACTGTGGAGAGGGACAATATTTGTGGTCCCTCTAGCTTCCTGTTTGAAAGAGAATGCATTTTTAGTTCTATTCCATTTTGATTTGGCATATATGAAATATATTTTGGTTTGGTACTTTCACAGTTTGGTATTAGTAGGTTTTTCATGCCATGTTTTATGTTTTGTAGGTTCTACAGGGTTCAAAAAAATGAAGGGTGATACATTAACTATAATTGTGAGCTAAAAGAATGGTCTGTAGATTAAAAAAAAAATCTCTTCAAGACTCTTTTTCCATTAAATAACCCAAATCTACTTTTTTGTCCAACCAAATCTACAGCTTTAAGTGAGATTGACAGAAAATTCCTTATGCATTGCAAGAGAATGAGGAGAAAGAAAAGGTCATAAAGCAGTCCAGGGCTAGATCTACACTACTGCTTCATAGCAGTATTGAAGTGCACTGAGAAGAGCACTTCAGGGAAGAGCTTTCAGCATGGTAGCCCCCCTCCTATGGAATTTCCTGCCTCTGGAGGCCAGGCAGGCACCAACTTTGTATTCCTTTCAGCACCTCCTGAAAATGTCATTATTCCAGGAAGCCTTTCCTTAATGACTAGCCATTGGTTCACTGTACTTTTTGCTTCTTTTAAAATCTATTTTAAAGTGTTTTATTCTGTTTTTATTTTATTTTATCTTGTGCACCGCTCTAAATTTTTGAATGGGGAGTGGTACATAAATAAATAAATAACTTTTGGGGCACAATCCATATTCCATATACCACTTTCATGGTGTTATATTATTCCACTTTCGTAATGATTTGACACAAGAGAAGTATATGCGTGTGTGGCCCTGTTCAGAAGACACTTTAAACCATGTTGAGTAATGCTTTTTGCCCTATTCACTATGGTTACAGCCATGTTTTAAGACATCTTCTGACAGGGCCTCTGTGTGTGTGTGTGTGTGTGTGTGTGTGTGTGTGTGTGTGTGTGTGTGTAATATATACACACAGCTTTTCAACCTGTAAGGATCCACAAGGTGTCCAGGAGAGACAAAAATAAGCAATTAAAACAATAAAACAGCAGTAAAATATTAATATAGAGTAGTATCATGGATTGTAAGAGTTGGAAGAGCCCTTGGAGGCCATCTACTCTGGCTTACTGCTTGATGCAGGAATTGCACAACAAAGGACCTGTTCTGAAAACATGCTAAGCCATGGTTAGGCTGCTGGTCCTTTTGCAGCAAAAGCATGTTTAAACTGTGGTTTTGTACCATCGTTAGGAATGTTTCACATGACTTGCTAAGTCATGGTTCACACAACATGCTAAGTGATAATGTTTAGCTCAAATTGCTTGACCACCATGGCTTAGTGTGCTGTCTGAACAGGGTCATAAAATCATAGTATTTTAGAGTTGCAAGGTAACACAGAGAAAAGAATAAGCAAACAGATGTATAGCCACAGAGAAGGAAAGAGGCCAAGCAGCAGAAGCATTCAAGGCAGCAACAGTTCATTTTGACTCAGAAGCTCTCTGAAACAACAGCTTTTTGACCAGTTGAACTATCCATGTAAGGGATCAGCAAATCAGAGGTAGTGATATGTGAACCTTTACCCCATGATACCCCAGCAAACCATTACGTATGGGAGTATTTTTAGCTTTCCTGTCAAACACTTAAAGAAAAAAAACCCTCTAGGGGTTTTCAGGCATTCAGTAGGTATGCCAGAAAAGCCCGAATAGCTGAAGTCCCACATCACAATTTTGCCTGTCCTGCCATATCCAAGAAAAATAAATAAAACTAAGGGGGCAACAGGTGTCGTGAAAGCTCTGTAGCACTCAAGGAAGGCTTGCGAGGCCTCCTGTGATCCTTTCCATCAAGATAAGACTTTTTCGTTTGAAGAATAAGTTGGAAGGACTGGGTGTTTTTTTCTAGGTAGAGGGAAGGGTTAGGGTTGTGCACTCAATTTTGAGTCACTTCCATCTTAAAGGAATAGCAAGCTGTCTTGAAATGTAGCCAGCTGTTTTCAGCATATGGACTTCACTTTTGAACTCCCTCCACCATCACCATTCAAATTCCTGTACTGTTTCCACACAGAAGACAATTCCACAGACTTGGTGCAACCACTGAGGTAGCCACGTCTTGTGTAGATAGCTACTGTTAGGTTGACCCTATGAAAAGGAGGACAGGGCTCCTCCTGTATCTTTAACAGTTGCAGAGAAAAGGGAATTTCAGCAGGTGTCATTTGTATGGATGCAGCAGCTGGTGAAATTCCCTCTTCATCACAACAGTTAAAGCTGCAGGAGCCCTGCCCTCTTCTGTATCTGTTCAAGCCCCATTCATTTTGATGTATTCTACACAAGATCGTGCATAGGATAAGTTCATGTATGTTTCCCTGATTCCTCACAGTATTTATTCGTTTGTTACATTTATATACCATGTTCCCCGCAGCAGCCCAAAGTGGTTTATATGATCCTCCTCATCTCCATTTTAGCCTTGCATCAATCCTCTGAGGTTGTTAGTCAAATTACTTGGCTAATCAGAAGTATTTTTACCAAAGCACACAGAACAGCACTGACATAGGCTAGATATAGTCAGTGCTGAGATGATAGATTTCCAAAATGGCATTGCTTATTCTTTATCTTATTCATATTCTTCAACTAATGCTGGGTGAAAGGATTAAGTGAAGCACTAGTATAGCAAATAAAAAGAGGATGGAAGAAAAGAAACCCATATTATTTGTAAATACTGGATATGTTGCTGATGGATTGTGCTGTTAAAATTCACATTAATGTTATTACGAAGCTCCCCAGGATACAAATGCAAACCTATTCCATTTTTATTCTTCTCAGTACAGGATCTGAAAGGGGGCAGATTCTATGCTCATTCAGTGAAACCCTCATTGGCTGTTCTCTCTCTCTCTCTCTCTCTCTCTCTCCTTCACTCATCCATCAAACAACAGAATATTTGCATTTATCCCACAGATAGAAACTTTCTGGGGTGGAGCTGTTAAGTTTGGTTTGGGGTGTTGTTGTATTGTTTGGGTTTTCCCCAAAAAGCAATTCAATGATATTGGAGGAAATGGATTTTTCTTTCTGACCATATCACCATCTAATAATGCCAAAGAAATAAGATAGTGGGTGGGAAATGAACAATGAAGGCCCCTGGATTTCATTTACTGCCACAGAAACGTTGGCTGGTTGAGGCCTAAAATTAATCTACTTTGTCCCTGACAAATCCAGTAAAACTACAGGAGAGCAGATGCTTTTCTTTCTTTTTTTTTAATGCATACATATTCAATACCAGATGCAATAAAGTATTAGAAACAATCAGCATGAAGAAGGTTCAACACATACAGATATCTTTGAAACTCAGTTAATCAAGGTGTCAAAGTAACTAAAACAGTTTTACAGATTTTATTGAAAATAAATTACTTTATCATATATTGCAATGTATATTATTGTTTCCACATAGTCTGACTATTCATCCACTTGCACTTTTTTTTTCCAAAGTATCTCCTGCCCTCTTTAGTCCAGTTTTTATAACTACATTTATAAAGGAAATTGAATGCAAACATTACTTCCAGCCTGACTTCTACTTCTGCTGTGTGTGGAAGAGGGGGAAAAAGAGCGCCCTTTATTAGTCCTTTCTGACAAGAACAGTTGACAGGAAACAGGACAGGAAATGGTTGCAGAACAGTATATTTCCCCGATGCATAGCTGTTTGTTGGATACCTTTACAGTGAACTAGGACATTTTGAGATTGCACTGAGGCTCAGCAAGACTTGACTTCTCATCTTTCAGAAAGCTATTTCCATGTAGGAAAATCCTAAAACATCCTAAAATGTCTTCCTAAAGGCTAGCAGATACATTATACATTCTAATGAAGGATGTAAGCAATTTGCAGAGAAACTTTCCTTCAGGCACTTGTTCTTCATAGCGGCTTTTAGTACTTGCTTTTAAAGGGACTCAATCGAAGTCTAACAAAACTACACTTGCATGGCCAAACGCTTGGCTGGTTAGTTCAAATCAATATGGAAAATTTAACCCTCAACCCATTCTGCACTGTTGTTGGCCCTCTGTCGGGTTTCACTAGGCCGATAGTAGAATTCTCATCTCAGATCTATAGTTGAGACATAGCAACCATTTGCTTTAACCACCTGATTGCTTGCCCAGCAGCCCCCTAGAATCCCTCTCCCACCCTGCCCTATAGCATGCTCTTCTGTTTCCTCTGCTCTATTTTTTCTTCTCAAGCCACCTTCCCTTCTCACAGGTCCATCTGGCTCTTTCTCAGGCCCTTTCACCTCTGTGGATTTTTCCCGGGGTTGTCCCTAGGTCATCGCTGTGCATCCAAATGACGCACAGGGAATCCCGGGAGCAGGCAGGGATAACCCCTCCATTTTCCCAGGATAACTGCTTCCGCAGTTATCCTGATTTTTCCTGCGGTCCTGGGACGATCCTGAGGACTGCAGGCATTGTGGGCACCCATTCTGGCTTCTTCCCTCCTCCCCACAAGCAGCAGGACTCAGCAGAAGAAAGGAGCTAGGCTGCGGGAGGGAGTCCAGGGACACTGAGGGTGGGAGCAGCAGGGTTGGGGCCTTTTCTCTCTTTTTTTGTACTTACATTTTGCTGGAGCACAATTGAACTCCCATCTCCTACTTTTTTAAAAAAAATGGCGGGCGGGATGGGGGCAATGTCCCTCTTTGCCCAGGGAGGATCATGGAAGCAGGTAAGTCCATAATCCTCCCCCCTCCCTCCCTCTACACTCTTAGGTGTAGAAAGGGCCTCAGTCTCTTCTTTCAGGATTCCTACCCTTGCACTCCTTTAGCTTCCTAGGCAGGATTGCCTCTTCCTAGGCAGGCTTGACACTATGGCTTATAACGGATTGACAACAGTTAGAAGCGGAGAATCAGAAGCGAATTGGCCTGCTCTGCCTTGCCCAGAGGCGGAGTAGAAGCGGACCGGGGACCCGTAGAAGCACGGCATAGAGAAGCACCCATACGCAGAGCGCTTCTCTTTTCGCGGACCGATCCAATCGCCATTTTGAAAAATTTCGCCCATAGGATTGCATTGCGGAAAAGAATAGGGGATACCTGTGTTGTTTTTTAAGCTATCTTTCTGAAACTTCTTGTGCTTAGAGAGTCGTGGCTGGGGGTCATTTTGAGCCTACTCACAGCTCTCTGCGTGCTGCGGTTCGCTTGCTAGAATTTTTGGAAAAATCGGGTAAAACAGCGGGAAAATACCTTTTTCGAAGGGCTGAGGGGCAGAGTCAACTCCCAGTCATGATCACATGATCCCAAAGTTGGAGGAGGGGATAGGCAAAACAGGTAACTTGGGATCCTGGGAACTTCTCTTTCTGAGTCTGAACAGACTTTTCCCAGTGTTTTTTAAAACAGTAGCCCCACCAAATGCACAAACACAACCTGAAATCATATACTAAGCCTATAATAAGAGATAGAAAAAGCACAGCACTGCTACCCACCCTAACTTTGGGGAACAACTGAAAAGATGTGGTGCAAAGGGATGAGCTCCCCTAGGCCATGGACGTGCCCTGTGCACTCTCCTGTCCTTGGAGGGCCATTAGAGCCCTCCAAAGGCAAATCAGAGAATGCGTGTCATGAGTTGAAGTGATTGTTTGCTTCTTAAAGACTTGTACCTAGACAGGACCAGTCAAATTGGCAGATGATTCCCCTTCCTCTTGGGCACGTCCACTCCCCTCTTACTGGTAAAAGACAGATATAGCCTTTTTTTAAAAAATTCTTGTTGTTGTTTTTAACTGCTGCTTTTAATTCCACCCCTCCTTTGTTTGTTTGTTTATTTATTTATTCCATTTTATATGCATTACTGGCTTTGAAACTATCCTTGGCTCACTTCCTTGTGCCCCCAGAAATGTCTGCTGCCTGCCTGCCTTCCCTCCCTCCTCCCCTGCCCACCTCGCAGGGATGGTTTTTGTGTGTCTTGCTTTGACTCACGGGAGAAGTCCTTCCTGTGCTCAAGTTCCAAATCAATTTTTCAAGTGTGGAAGAAGATTCATATTTAGTTTTATCTCTACTCCCCAATTCATGGCATGTTGGGATTTCCTTTGAAATGGGCCCATTGAGCTGTCTGCAGATACTGGGGTGTCCGACTTTCATAAATTCCCCAAAAATCAGGGGATGATGGGATTGGCTTGAAACTTGGCATCCATGTGGACACATGGGTAAGCTGTCATGGGACCGAAGGTGAGGTTTCTGATGTGGAAATTGACATAGTTGTAAAATGGGACTTGATTTGGGGTGAGTTAAAAGGTTAGAGCCTTGCCAAAAATCAGGGGATGATGGGATTGCCGTGAGTCTTGGCATGCATGTGTATCCCTGGATAAGCTATCATGGTGCCAAGTTTGAGGTTTCTAACGTGCAAATTGACGGAGCTATCGAAAGGGGTGTGAATGGGGTGCCCGATTTTCAAAAATTCCCCCAAAATCAGGGGATGATGGGATTGGCTTGAAACTTGGCGTGCATGTGTACACCTCCATGAGGTGGCATGGTGCCAAACTTGAGGTTTCTAACTTTAACAGAAAAAAAGTTGTATACTTTTTTAGCTTTCAATGCAAGCCTATGGGGGGGGGAAAACGGAGCTCCGATCCGGATCCGGAGCTCCGCAGTGGAGCAGAGCGGACATAGGTGGAGCAGGGGTGGAGCGAAGCGGCCCGATCCGCAAATCACGGATCTGGAAGAGAAGCGGAGCGGGGGTTCCGTGCACACCCCTAGTAATTATATAGCACAGCCTTCCCCAACCTGTTTTGGATGCCAGTTTTCATCAGCCCTGGCCAGCAAAGCCAATGGTCATGAATCCTGAGAAATCCTGAGAAGGCTGATAAAGAAGAGCTTTTTAACAAGTATTGAAGTTATTTATTGGGATGATTTCACTATTTCCATTTTGCATATTAGTTGCAGCTCTTGCTTGATTACTTGCTGAACATGTAAAATCACTATGACCAGTTCTCGCAAGTTCTCACACACCAGTCATCATCAGTTATCAGCATAAATTGCCTCATAACATGAGACTAGTTGAAAAAAATCAAACATATATTACAGTTTGCAACATTCATCCTCACGCTGAAAGCAAAGCAAATATGAAAGCTAGAATCCTTTCTGAAGGCACAGAAACACTACTTAAAAGTATTAGCAAGCTAAATCCCCATGTCCCACCAAATCATCTATACAGAGATTTATGGAAACAAGACTTGGCTTTCTATGTTCATGAAGGAATTTCTTATTTGGGTTAATCAAAGCGCATCATCAATATAGAATAAGGACAAATGTGAAATGAAATAGAATACTGTGTATAGTTTTGGTCACCACACCTAAAAAATAAAAGGGTGACTAAAATTATCACAGGGCTGGAAGATTTCCCCTATGGGGGAAGGTATAGATGGGATTGTTCAGCTTGGAAAAAAGGAGTCTGGGGGGAGACATGATAGAGGTGTACATAATTATGCATGGTGTGGAGAATGTGGATAGGGAGACATTTTTCTCCCTCTCCCATAATACAAGAACCTGGGGTCATCCCATGAAGCTGGTTGGTGAGAGATTCAGGACAGATAAAAGGAAGTACTTCTTCACACAGCACATAGTTAAATTATGACTTAACTCAGCACTTCCACTAGATGTAATAATGGTCACCAATTTGGATGGCTGCATTCCCTTCCCTACCCTATGACATGCCCTAGAATGATGCTAGGTATATGGGACATTGTGGAGAATAAATAATGGGGGCCAGGCTGCTAATATAGTTGATGCTGTGGCCACTTGCACTAGTAGTGCAGAAAAACCAAAAACCCATAGGAAAAAAGGAGGAGGAGGAGGAGGAGGAGGAGGAGGAGGAGGAGGGGGAGGAGGAGGAGGAGGAGGAGGAGGAGGAGGAGGAGGAGGAGGAGGAGGAGGAGAAGAAGAAGAAGAAGAAGAAGAAGAAGAAGAAGAAGAAGAAGAAGAAGAAGAAGAAGAAGAAGAAGAAGAAGAAGAAGAAGAAGAAGAAGAAGAAGTAGTTACCTAGGGAGGTTGTGGACTCTTCCACACTAGAGGCCTTCAAGTGGCAGCTGGACAACTACCTGTCAGGTATGCTTTAAGGTGGATTCCTGCATTGAGTAGGGGGTTGGACTCGATGGCCTTATAGGCCCCTTCCAACTCTACTATTCTATGATTCTATGAGAAGAAGAAGAAGAAGAAGAAGAAGAAGAAGAAGAAGAAGAAGAAGAAGAAGAAGAAGAAGAAGAGCTGTTCTACCACCCCTGCCAATGGTGATGCTTACCTGTGAGAATTTGTTGGAGAATTTCTCATCCCACTGGATAAATTTTGTGAAATTTCCCCCCCAATTTCTCTACCCCTAAATAAGGTTGGGAATTTTGAGAGGCCACTTGTGCACAGCCCTAATGGTATCTGTCTTCACCCACAATCACAATTACAAACAGGTCTTTGCTTTGGGAACTGGTTTCCTTGTATCAACCACGCCTTTTGAGAGCTCCTGCCTTGGCATGCTTTTCGCCCCTCACTGTGGCATCTATGCTGCTTCCAAAGAAGGCTGAAATGCTGGTGTGCCTCCTTGCGCAAGGATTCTGGATGAGTCAGTCCCGCTCTTCCCCTTGGGAACTTCCCCCTCCTGTGTGAGCCATGGCTTAAAAGCCACACTCAGGCCTTTAATTAATAACTGGAAAGTGCTTTGAAGATGAAAACAACTATACAATATACATGTTAAGTGGCATTACTCTTTGCATCAGGACTCATCAGGCCTTAATTAATGAGCTACTTGTATCACATAAGAAACAAAGTTAAACAATCCCAGGATAGGGCTACATTGTGCAAACAACCTGCTCTTCTTTCTAGGTATTAACTAATAGAGCAGGGATGCATTACAATGAATTAAGATAATTTGGGGAGGAACTGTGCATGGATTTGAATAGCGTGTTGCTGCTATTTATTTATTAAGACATTTGTATCCTGCCCTATATCACTGGGACCTCAAGGTGGCGTACAGATAAAATCATACAAACAGTATAAAACAATTTATTTATTTATTTTAGCACTTTTATCCAGCCCTTTAGCCAAAAAGGCTCTCAAGGCGGCTTACAAAAATATTTCTTAAGACAGTCCCTACCCACAGGCTTACAATCTAAAAAACATGACACCAAAGGAAAGGGGATTGGGAGGGAGGAGGGAAACGGGGGGGGGGGGGAGAAGCAAATTCAGGCACTAGATTCTTATTTGCAAAGAATCGACACAGCTAAAAACAAATTAAACCATTAATCAAGCTTAAACCAGTATAGAATTTAAAAAGCAGTAGAAACAGTTAAAACTATGTGCAACCTTGGTGAATTTAGCCAACGAAAGCTTTGTTATTAACTTGGCGCTGAAATAAGGCCATCACCAGCACTAGTCAGGCCTCCAAGGGGAGGGCATTCCACAGCCAGGGTGCCACAACAGAGAAAGCCCTCTCCCATGTCCCATCATAGTGTATGTCTCAAGTTGGTGGGACGCGGAAGAGGGCTCTTCCAACAGATCTCACATCTCAGGCAGGCATATACTTCATTGGTATAAGTGCAGATTCAATAAGCTCTTCCCAGGTTGGGTATGAGAAACCATAATTGGCATAATTTATCCTTCTGGACACATTGAAAATGGAAGAGGGCACTATGAATTAGCTGAAAATGTACAGCAGCCTTCCTCAACTTGGCACACTCGAGATATTTTGGGCTACAGCATACCTGACTATTGGCCATGGTAGCTGGGCCTGATGGGAATAGTAGTCTGAAACATCAGGAGGGCCCTAGGTTGAAGAAGGCTGGTGTACAGGATCTCTTTTTCTGGGGATCTTCTGCCTTATAGTGTCTCTTTGCTTCCACTTATGCTTTGCCTGTATATTTGTAAATAAAGCAAATATTATAAATAGTACACTATAAATCTCCAGTGCTCACTCATCCAAACAAAACTGGGGGTTTAATCCCATGCACCCTTAGCTTAGAGTAAACATGCACAGGATTGCACTGTAAACCTGGTGGAGGGAAACATTTTACAACTTGCAGAAGCATGGATGTAATATTGCATCAGATCGGTGTAAGAAAGAGTGTCTAAAATTATCTTAAATGATATACACACTTTAAAGGCACCATTTTTTGTGGCTTTGCTTTTGAAATACAGGAATGTATGAGTGCCATTTGTACTTAAAATATATTGAAATAATGAGAGCGTACTACAGAATTTAACAACTTCCTATATACCGAATTAGTCAAAATCAGTACTTTTAATTGTATTTCAATTGTCTGTTCACATCAGTGTTGCTTTTCAGAGCTAACAAAATCTTTAATTGTTCTGTATTTGAATACTAAAAACAAGCAAAGGCTATAAATTATACAGTCATTACAGATTAAGGGAAAGAACAGTTGTTGTTTTCACCTTCAATGTTCTGTTAGGGGCCGAAATAAAGATGAATTAGAGATGTGGTTATAAAATCAAACACAAATTGAAAACTACAGTTTGCAGATCCTTGGGAATTTCTTTACTTTGGCGTTTTGGAACTCAGGCCCACATGCTGAGCTTCAATATACAGATCAGAGGCATCTCTTTTAAACTTGTGGCCTAAATTGATTTTCTTTTTGCGTAAGAAAGGGTTAAGTCTAAGAAGCAGGAGGAAAAAAAGAAATTAACTAAAGTAAGGCCCTTGTGATACAATGACACTTGCTCTATGCTCTTACAGAGAAAAACACGATGATAAAACACCACAAAGAGGAGTGTTATGAATTTTATTAATGACTAGAAGACAGTGTGCAAAACATCAAAGGTCTGTGGAAAAGATTAATGACCCCGTGTGAGACTGTTTAATTACCTCCAGCTAATTAGATTCTTGACCAAATTTTTAATATCTGCATTCCTTCTAAAGCCTAATTGAGATTCCACATTATTTATCAATCTTTCAAAAAGCCCTTAGTGTGCTGGTTTTTTAAAGGTTTTTTTTCTTTCCCTTTTGCACTTTGACTCCATTTATGGTCAATTATTAAATAAATAGCAAAGTAACTGTTCACCACAAATTGTATATGTGGAACACTTTATGCCTGTTTATTTTGACTGGGAGGCTGTCATTGGCAGCATCTCGTCTACATAATGAAGCACTCCGACTAATAAATTGACTTAGCCCACTGTAAACACGGTTGATAATATTTTGGTTATCCATGCTGTGCTCGGGAACTCCTCGTGTGGTTTTCGGTAAATTAGCCTCTGCTATTGTCAGTTAATCCTCATTTCAGTTTACCTTGGTCCAATCCCAGAGACAGTATGGGAATGTTTATCATACAAACTGGAGAAGACAGTCCTGGCCATTTCATTACATTTGCTCTATTTCATTTAAGATTGCTTCAGCACTGCTTAAAGCAGCGCTCCCAAAAGAATGGCCTTTATAGAAAGTAATTAATAGTGGAAGGCAAGGAAAATATCAACAGTTATTTACAGCCTCAACCAGGGTGATGGCAAACTCTGTGTTCCCCTGTACCAATAGGATGGGGTGGTGGGGGAATTGGTGCGTCCAATCCAGTGTCTAAAAATTGAGCTTGCAAATGAGCATAAATGGTTCAAGGATGCCCCAGAGAGAGTGGTAGTAGGACTTCCCCCTATCAGAACATGAAATCTTGTTTACCCAATGTGACTGAATTTGAAATTGTATATGGTAGGTGAGGACTTGACACAATTCATAATGCTTATCTCCAGTACAAGTCATATTAAATGAATGGGACCAGTATTGTAACATAGTTTCTTAGCTGCACCTAGGTCTGCATTCATCTCCTTCCCTGAATAATATGTCTTACTGGAATTCAAGAAACCTCCTCAAATGCAATGGCCCACGTTGTTGTTGTATTTCATGAAATGATGCATTGAATGAAAGGCAAGCTATAGCCTAACGTAACTGGCCAAGAATATGCATGAAAGCAAAATTTTTACAAAATGGCAAAAAATAATGCTTGGTTATAATTTTTATTTATTTCAACTTATGGATATTCAAAGAGCTTTGTTTAAATCCCTTCTTTTGAAAAAATAAAGTAAATTGACACACAGGAAGGCACAGACCTATTTAATATATCCTACCTTTCTAACCATTTTTCAAGGCAGCGTTCAGACAAAATGAAACAATAAAATGGTGTGGAATTGAGTTGATTAGAGCTTTCATTGCAATGCCAGGACTATGTAAATTACATACAACTAAGATCCAGTTGAGAAGTGATTTTCCCCAGCTCTCTGGTGCACTGGAGAGTTCACACGTGTCTTTCTAGAGGCAGAAAGATGGGCCTGCCACTATAAATGGCAATCTCAAGTTGAAATTCTCACTGAAACATATTGTATGACTTATCCTGTGCTCCAATGCCATCTCTGTGTCTCTTAGCTCACAAACAGTCTTGATCTTTGGTGGGATAGGCGAGAACTGTCACTGGATATATTAAATTGTATCTCAGTGTTATTTTAAATCTTTTAAAACTGTGTACAGTTCTGGTCACCACACCTAAAAGAAGAAGAAGATATTATCGAGCTGGAAAAAGTGCAGAAGCCCGCTGCCTGCCCAGCTGGAATACCTTGGACAGAGATGACTTTTGCGGGTGGGAAGGAGGAGGAGAAAGATGCTGCATGTGCAAGGACACGTGAGCAGCATGAAGTGTAGGCGAGCCAGAGCCTATAAAGGCCTGCCCTGCTGAAGCTCAGCCTCTTTCGCTTTCTGGCTCCCACCCTCCCTCCCTTTAACTAGTATGGGATTATCCAGTCACTCCCTTTGGAGGGGGTGCTGAGTAGGTATTTTACCTGCCACTGGTTTTTGCCTACTCCATACTGGAATTACGAATAGCGGAGGGTGAGTAAATAGGTGGATTACATTGGATTGACAGGGGTGTCCAGGAATTTGCACAATATTAACATAGGGACGGTGAGCACTCTGGCACCTTTTTGTGATTGGCATATCTGGAGGTCCTGCTCCCCCGGGGCTTTGCAGCTCTCGTGTCAGGATATAGTTTGCCTTTGGGGACCGCCTGTCTCATCTACTTGGAGCTGTGCAGCACTGAGTGGGGATGACGCAGGCCAGTCTCCCCACACTTTCAAAGTGTCCCATAAGAGAGGGGCCGGGTTTACATGATAGAGGCGTACAGAAATATGCATGGTGTGGAGAATGTGGATAGGGAGACATTTTTTCTCCATCTTCTATAATACTTGAACCAGGGGTCTGATTTTTGGCGGGGCTCTAACCTTTTAACTCACCCCAATTCACACCCCTTTCGATATCTCCGTCAATTTGCATGTCAGAAACCTCACGTTCAGTCCTGTGACAGCTTATCCATGTGTCCACATGGATGCCAAGTTTCAAGCCAATCCCATCATCCCCTGATTTTGGGGGAATTTATGAAAATCGGACACCCCATTTGCAGACATGGGCTGTTCTCCGGCGTTTTGACAGATAATTTTTTTTGAAGTGGGCACCCCCCCAGATGCCATCTAGAGCCACATTCATGGCAAGACTCAAGCCAATCCCATCATCCCCTGATTTTTGGTGGGGCTCTAACCTTTTAACTCACCCCAAATCAAGTCCCATGCTACAACTATGTCAATTTGCAAGTCAGAAACCTCACGTTCTGTCCTGTGACAGCTTATCCATGTGTCCACATGGACGCCAAGTTTCAAGCCAATCCCATCATCCCCTGATTTTGGGGGAATTTATGAAAATCGGACACCCCAGTATCTCAGGGATTTAAAGCTGCAGACAGCTCAATGGGCCCATTCCAAAGGAAATCCCAACATGCCATGAATTGGGGAGTAGAGATGAACCTAAATATGAATCTTCTTCCACACTTGAAAAATTGATTTGGAACTTCCAAAAGTCTAAGTGAGCACAGGAAGGACTTCTCCCCTGAGTCAAAGCAAGACACACACAAACGATCCCTGCGAGGCGGGCAGCGGAGGAGGGAGGGAAGGCAGGCCGGCAGCAGACATTTCTGGGGGCATAAGGAAGTGAGCCACGGATAGTTTCAAAGCCAGTAATGCATATAAAATCAATGGAATGAATGAATGAATGAATGAATGAATGAATAAATAAATAAATAAATAAATAAATAAATAAATAAAGGAGGGGTGGAATTAAAAGCAGCAGTGTTGCTGAATAAACAAGAAGAATTTTTTTTAAAAGGCTATATCTGTCTTTTACCAGTAAGAGGGGAGTGGACATGCCCAGGGGGAGGGGGAATCATGCCAATTTGACTGGTCCTGTCTAGGGACCAGTCTTTAAGAAGCAAACTTTCACTTCAACTCATGACATGCATTCTCTCCACGGGTTAACCTTTGGAGGGCTCTGATGGCTCTCCAAGGTCAGGAGAGTGCACTGGGCACATCCACATGCCCTAGGGGAGCTCATCCCCTTGCACCACATCTATTCAGTTGTTCCCCAAGGTTATGGTGGGTTAGCAGTGCTGTGTTTCCTATCTGTTATATTTGCTTAGTATATGATTTCAGGTTGTGTTTGTGCATTTGGTGGGGCTACTGTTTTAAAAAACACTGGGAAAAGTCAGTTCAGCGTAGAAACAGAAGTTTCCCAGGATCCCAAGTTACCCGTTTTGCCTACCCCCTCCTCCAACTTTGGGATCATGTGATCATGACTGGGAGTTGACTCTGCCCCTCAGCACTTCGAAAAAGGTACCTTTTCCCGCTGTTTTACCCAATTTTTCAAAAAATTCTAGCAAGCGAACCGCAGCACGCAGAGAGCTGAGAGTAGGCTCAAAATGACCCTCAGCCACGACTCTCTAAGCACAAGAAGTTTCAGAAAGATAGCTTTTAAAAAAACACAGGTATCCCCTATTCTTTTCCGCAAGGCAATCCTATGGGCGAAATTTTTCAAAATGGCGATCGGATCACGCCGCGAAAAGAGAAGCGCTCCGCATATGGGCGCTTCTCTTCACCTAGCCCCCAAATGTGGCTGTCCACCTAGCCACCATCTCTTTCTTCAATGAGACCTATGGTTTCCCTGACCCATGTCTTTTTTTTTCATACCTGTAGGGCAGTATTTGGTCTTCTCAGAAACTGGCTACATGCTGAAGAGCACCCAATTTCCTCTTCTCTTGCCTCCCCGCCCCCTCACCACCACTGCCAGGCACAAAAGACACCCCAGTAAGCATGAATGCCATGCTTTTTATTATTAGCATGCAGTCTGGCAGTACACGGCTTTCCCTAGTTGTCCCATACATTATTTTTACCTGCCCAAATGACATTGAGGTGGGAAATAAGCAGTGAGATTTCCAACCTCCATATTTCATTGGCTAGCTCTGACCCATTCTTTACTCATATTAGTGAGCTACATTTTAAAAAGAAGAGAAAACATCTCTTCAAAAATACTGTTGTTGTTTTTAAAGGAACCTTCTCGCACATTATCTGCACACATGAAAAAATTACTGTACAGTGGCACCATACACTTCTACATGAAGGAACATTGGCAAGAGAACACAGCTATACTGTGTCACCACGTCCTGCCGTGAGGTCATTTAGAAATATTTCTCTAGCTTTCCTTTGCTCATATCAGTGTCTCCAAAGAGTAATTCTCTCTCCTGACCTTTGGAGACCTGGGTAATACAATCACTGATGGAAGCTACAGCAGCCTTTTATCTTATCTCTGATGACTTTCAAATGGACATTGTTTAAAGAAACATGTGAAGACAAAGGCAAAAGCAATTAATAGTAGAAATGTGCAATTTAACACACTAGTCATAGGTACTGTATTACCATCAATTTAAGCATCCTCTGTTTTCTGGGGCAGAAATCCATAGCAGGATAATTCATGCCCGTGAATTCAACCCATGATCACGAATCTCACTGATCTATGTGTTTTAAAGTGAAAATGCTCATTGTGCATTACAGGTGTTCATAAACAAAGATGCATATAGTTAAATGTACAAGACTAGAGAGACTTTACAACATGTACACAAGCGATGTGCCAGGTTTTGAACATCCAAGGGACTTAAAATGCTCCTTCTTTGTCTTCTTAACATTCACCAAAACATGGTCATTAGTATCTTCCTGAAGTTGTCCAGACATCGACAGCAGGTGTGTAGAAGCTGACACTGAGTTGTTTTAAGAGCCTCTATTTATTACATTATTTGTTACATTATAATTATTTATTGCCTTTTTATACTGCATGCACTTCACAATTAATAAATTGCAAATCTAGCCAAACAATAAAAAATGACAGTTTTTCAAAATGGCAGCTGTTTAAAACATCATAAAAGAGACAATATTTAGATTAAGGCTTTCTGAAGTAATACCATTCAACCCAGAAATAAGTAATGCATGGATGACTGAGGCCAGATAAGGATGGAGCTGGTTTACCAGATGCAATTGGTAAAAGGCACCCCTTGCAGCACATTCCCTAAGCATCTAGGAGAAGCACCAGTGTAGGAACAATCCCAACCTGCAACCCTGCAGCTTCAGAGAAAATGTAACTTCACCTAGAACAAATTGCACACCTCCCTTAGGAATATCAGGTCACCGAACCAACTGTGAGCATCATCACACAGGGAAAAATTGTGTTTCTTTAACATCACTTCTCCACCCCCACTTTTGTCCCTCGTTACTTCCTCTTCCTGCCCAGAGGGGAAAGAGGAAGTAAACAAAGACCATGTGGCCCATTCAGGGGCCATTTGTATCGCACCGCTTTTCCTGCACACTGCAGGAGATTGTGGCACATTCTGCTTGTTGTTTTTTTAAAGTCAGCTTAAAAGGGGTCTATTTTGCAATGGAAAAAGGAGCAGAAGGATGGGGAGGAGTGCAGGAGGCAGATGTCATCATCTAAAAAACACGCAAACATCCATAAGTGGGCAGTAGCAAGCATGCGATAAAACACTCATCTGATGAACCGGTCGTGTTTGGACTAAGTTTCAGTTTGTTCAGCTGAATGCAGACCAACACTCCCACTAAGTGTTAATTTAGAACTGCTGTTGTCTCCCCGAGATCAGATTGAGGAATTGAGAGAGTGGGATTGGGAATCCTCTGCATAGTGATGTCTCCCAATCCAGCTCTCCAGATGTTTTTGGCCAGCAGTTCATGTTGGTGCTTGACAGGTTGGGATGCAAGGTGGAACCCTGCAGCACCCCATGAGCCAAAGACCATGGGGCAGAGGAGTAATCATCACACACTACCACATACTGGAACTGACCCTTGAAAAATGACTGGAACTACCACAGAATGGTGCACTCAGCCCCATCCCAGCTAGACAGCCCACAGGGGAACCGTGGGCAATGGTATAGAAAGTGCTGAAAGGTCTAAGAGAATTAACCACTTTGCACTTGCCCTGTCCATTTCCTGGTTCAGGCAGGACCGGTGCTATCATTAGGCCGACTAGGCAGCTGCCTAGGGCACAGACCTCAGAGGGGCACAGTATGGCTTTTTAAGGGTCACAGTTTTATACAAATTAGCTGTCTTAAGAAAAAACATAATAAAAGGAAAATATAATAGTTCAGAAACTCTTCTTGAACAGCTGAATCGAAGTTGGCATTTTGGTGGTGGTGGAGGTACAAGTAGCTTGCCTTGCCTAGGGCGCAAAATAGTCTGGCTCCAGCCCTGGATCCAGGTCATCCACCAGGACAACCAAGACATTAGCTAGACATTAGAACAATGAGACAATCCATATTGGAAAAAGTCTAAATAGTTCTACCTTGATATACTTGGGGTAATGAATTATGAAGTCTCCTTCCTGAGTGTTCATAGTAGAGGAAAACTATTAGGTGGCTTACTGTGAAGTCATACTGGAGACTGTGCAGGGCAGAAGGCTTCTATTTCTGGTTACCTCACTCTACTAATCCTCTCCAGCAATTGGGGAGCAGGGGAAATTAGCCACGAGAGAGAGAGAGAGAGAGAGAGAGAGAGAGAGAGAGAGAGAGAGAGAGAGAGAGAGAGAGAGAGAGACTACCATCCTTTTGGCCCCAGGCTAAGGCTGCCTTCTACTCCCAGGCATTTAATGGCAAATGCTGGTGCATTTATGCCGGTCATCTACAAAGGTGCAGTGCTTCATTGAAAATGTTTTTAACTGTCTAAATTGTTTTAAACTTTGGATATTTATCTGTATGCCACCTTGAGATCCAATGATATGTTTTAATAAACAATAATAAATATTTAAATGTTTATGCTGTAATTTACACTTAATTTTAACTTAAATTTAAATTTTACTGTTTTAACTCTGTATTTTAATTTTATATCAATTTTGCTGCGTGGTTTTTATTCTGGTTGTGCATTTTATATTGTATCGTGTATTTGTGCTTTTAACCTGTTGATTGTCTTACTATGATTTTAATTTTTGTGAACCGCCCAGAGAGCTTCGGCTATTGGGCGGTATAGAAATGTAATAAATAAATAAATAAATAAATAAATAAATAAAATCTTATGATTTGTTGTAAACCACCCAGAGAGCTTTGGCTATTGGGCACTATAGATGTGGAATTAATTATTAATTTATTATTATTATTATTATTATTATTATTATTATTATTATTATTAAATGGTGTCTCTCCTATCTCATAAATATGATCTCAAAGGAAGTTCTTCAGTTCACTTCTACTCCTAGCACTCAGGAGGGTGACTTCCAAATTCTGATCAAGTAAATTGTGAGATGTAGGTGAATAAGCATCAGCAACTTATCTGAAGTGAAAATGCTAAACATTCAGCAGTGTTTAACAATAAAGTATAATAAACAGTGGTGAAATTAAAACTACTACTACATCACTTAGGACTATCCCCTCGCCCAGATTCACCAAGGCGAAGGCATATAATGTAACTAACTACATCTTGGCCTAACAATAATTGGTGTGCATACCTTCTGTACATCCCATGCTGGTCCTGCATCAATCCAAAATTGGATTCCATCTCCTGAAAGCCTTTTAGCATATTTGTTGTTTCTGCAAGCTGCCCAGAGTCCAACATCCATTGCGACTAAATTAGGCCTTTTTCCTCTCAGCATGACCTAAATAGATCTACTTTAGGTGAATCCTAGGTAGTTAAACGTTTGCTCGGTTCTAATAAAATAGCAGCATCCATGCCAAATTACTAGTGGTCTGTCCCAAATAAGCTTAGCAGTTCATTATCCATGAGGTCACAGCTACAGTCACAGTGCTACACAAATGGCATAGAAGCGATACTTTCACCCAGAGCCCTAGAACTAAACAGCGTGATACCTTAATTTGTACTATTAGTGGTTATAGTGGCACATGGATATTACCAGGTGGGGAACTCACATGGCATCTGTCAGACATATAAATACTAGAATTTAATGCTGGCATGGTCTCCTTTATTTCCTCCACCCCCTTATCATTAACTCAGTCCCTTACTATTATCTGAAGGTAGAGGTGGCAGCTTTATTTACACAATCTAACATTTTTCAAATGGTAAGCATTAGACCAGAAACAGTGCTACAAATCAATACAGATGAAAATAAAGGGTGATCTTGTCAGCAGGCTGGCTTTCTATTGTGGAAATTACAGCTATCTCCAGCTGAGAAGGTACTAAATGCAGCCATCCATACTACCTGTGACAGAAGGGCTGACTTCTCCACTGGCGATTAATACCATGTTCTGATCTCACCTGCTCCCAGCGCTAGTGATGGCTTGCTAACCCAGTACGCATTGCCAGACCACTGCTGGTAGTGCAGGAGTGTACTCAGTCCATTCTAAGGCTCCCTGTTATATGTACCTTTACTGGTGTGGTTAATGCTGCTCTGGGGTTGGTCCTATGCTAGTCCTGAACCCCATGTCAGTTAGCTTCATCGTATCAATTCTTCTGCTTCCAATGTTCAGGGGTAAGAGTTGGTGCATATGTTGCCAAGATGGCACCATCCATGCACAAGAAGGAAGTATGAACAGGCCCAGGGAACACCCTCTCTCCTCATTTATTTAAGTATTGAACTTATTTACCGCTTGATATCATAAGTCCCTAAGCAATTTACATAAGAAATAAATATTTGGCATAAGATCCAATACAAAAACAATATGAAATGATAAATACATGAAAAACACTACAGAAATAGTAACACAGAGCAGTGCAATTACACATCAGAGAAAGCCTAAGATGCAAAATGATGGGATTATTTTGTAACAATGCCTCCTGCTAGAAAGGCAATTAGCAGAGGGAAAAAACAAAAAAGCAAAACAGAATGTGCATTTACCAGTCCCATGTGAACAAAAGGCTATCTTAATAAAAAGAGACCACAGTCTTCTTTAGTGAAGAAAAGAGGAAACAGTTTTATTCACACATCTTCTTGCATAAAAATGCAGGTACAGCAGAGTTTCAAAAAGAGTTTGTTTAGTCCATTTTTTATTCCACTACACCAGCAGGAAAGAGTGAGCAAACACTTGTGCTCCCAGCAATGGTGGAGATCATGAGGGTGGGGAGGAGCAAAAGGGGGAAAATCACAGGAAACCATACTGTAGGCTATAGAGATCCTAAGGCTAGCTGTGGTAAAAAGTCCTATGAATTAACTAACTGCAACACTGCCCCTTCTAAGAACTTGCAGATGAAGTGGCAACGTTCCCAACACAAGAGGTGTCTAAAGTTCACTACAGTTGCCACCTCTCAGACTGTCAGACAACACATGGGAGAGTGTTCCAGAGGATGGGTGCCACTACCAAGAAGGCCTGCTTACAGGCCATTAATTGATGACACACTGTTTGTTGTGGGAAGTTTGCATATGTGCAGAAAAACATATATTTTCACAAAAACTAAGCAAAGGGGGAATCCCCAAAATATCCCATTGAGGACTGACTATGCTCAGCAGTCACAGAATGCTAATTGAAGGGAGCATCTTGGAGGGAGGCATAGCTGACTGACTGGTAGAGGGGAAAGGAGCATTCCACGCGTCAACATTTTACAGGTCCCACTTATATGATACACAAACAATTTTACTTACAAAAAGGCTGGGCAAGTAGCCTCTCAGAGTAAAACAGACCAGGTGTGGGAGCTCTGAACATGTTGTTCTTAACCGAAAAGGCCCTCTTCCTAATGGCCACCCTCATCATCTTATTTAGTAATTTCACCTATAAAAGACAATTTTAGAGTCTGGACAGGTATATATGGGAGGAGACAACCCTTCAGGTAACCTGGCCCCAAGCCATTTAGGGCCTTAAAGTTAATATCAAAATTGGGCCCAGAAATGGACAGGAAGCCAGTGCAGATCACAAAACGCTGGTGTAATATGATAAGTAACCATAAGTTGTCTGCCCATGCGGGAAGTATCTATTTCTATTCCATAGCTCCCAGTTTTTTTTTAATGTTGCCATCACTGCATTCTGCATCCATAATAAACGGCATGCCCAGGAGCTTGCTGGGTGATTCAGGTGACAAAAATATCCCCACTATATATTCTTTGTCCCTCATGCTTTCTCCAGGCTAAAATATTCTTCTGAAATCCACTGTTCCATCTTTTTATTTTTGCTGCTGGGAGTGCCTGCAGTTCTCTCCTCCAACTTTCGGAAAGCTTCCTCTTCCGACATCTTGGCTTCTAGCCATCAAAAACATATCAGAGCGGGGAGGTGAAGTACTGATGGAAAGGGAGCTGCCATGTTAAATTGCCCATCTCCCTTCTTTCCTCTGGGAAAGTGGAACTTTGACCTTAGCCACTTTCAGTCAATCACCATCCTAGAGAGTCTTGGAAAAACTGTTTTGCAATAGTGATTGGTTCCAACTACTATTTTCTGGATGCAAAATCCAAGAGGACGGTTGTTTTCCCTTTGTTTGTGTTTTAAGCAGCTGTCTAATAAAGGGCAATGCATGTACAACAGCCTCCCTAGTAACTCAAATGTGACACAAATAATGCAGCAAATAATTACAATGACCTTTAGCTCACCTCAGATTTAGACAAAGGTTAAGCTGCCCTTTAGTAAAGCAAATATTTTCTGTAGTACAACAGCAGCATCCACCTGTATGAAGGGACCAGGATTGATTGCCAAACTGAACTGAAAATGGTTACAATACAGCTGCCACTTCCAAACACAAAAAAGAACACTGTGCAGCTCAGAGTAAATGGCAGTCAGATATTCTGGCATCTTGCTATTTTGTAACTTACCTTGCAGGACTTTCAACATGCTTCTCCATATTTTCCCCCAAGAAGTGTTGCTTGACATCCCTGTCCAGACACAGCAGAAGACGGTCAAGGGAAACCCCGCAAATAAGAAAATCACATCATTCATCCCCTTGTTAAGGCTTGTAAACAATTTATATTTTATCCTTTAGGTTTAGGAGGAATGCATGGTACTTGAAGCAATTAGGGTTCAGATACCGAGTCTTGAAAAATAAACTCATGGGAAAGTTCACAATGTTGCCCAGGAAATGGCTGATAGGTTCTATTTAGTTTCTCATGCTCCAAGGTTTAGCAGTTGACCAGATAAGGGCCAGGTGTGCTTTGCACATTTAATTTGTTTAGTCTGCAACTAATTCAAATAGTACTTTTAACTCTTAAACTGGGGCTGACTTTTACTATCAAATGATTAGGTTGAACATATTTAGCTGCATAGCTTTTCAGGGAAGGAAAAATATATGTCCACCTATGCTATCTCTTTATGTTAGGTTTGTTTACATACAAGCTGCATATCCTGCTGAGGAATTCGTGCTGTCTCTCACTGGCTGGGTTCAGACGATATGATAATCAATGGGTGGGGGGGAAGGAGGCAACTGTCAGTTGAGTTGATTATTATGTCATGGAGGGGACACAATGAACACACAATGGACAGTACATCATTTTTTGACTTAAGCAACGCAGAAAAACAACAGGCTGCTCCGTTGTTTATTCATTAATCAATAGATAAAAATGTCACGTGGAGGGCTCTCCCCCTCCGTTGAATGCGCTATTCCATTGGCCATAGAGTTCTCTGGCAGGAGTGGCCAAAAACACCCTGGCAGCTCCTGTAGAGCCAGCAGAACTTGTAATGGCTGATGGGATGTGGCCAGGAGGACTGAAGGAGCAGGGAGGGAGGAGCACCAGCAGCCCAGAAGGATGCTGGGATTCTCAGCCGCGTGATGGGTGGAGGGGCAACATGTCGTGTGAGGAGTATGGGAAAATAATGCACTGTGAGTGTTATTACCCCCTCCATTGCCTAATATGTCATCCGAATTCAGCCACTGTCACAACTTTCCCTTGCCAGGACCGAGCAGGCGCTACAGTATTTTGATGTGGTTCCTGATTTTATGGTCATTGGCTGCTGCCCTACTCATATTCTTAAAAAAATATGTAAAGATAATTGTAGGTATTCACCTTTGACCTGTAGGAATGATCAGATCTTCACACATTTCCCACCAAGTTGGTGTTGTTAGGTTTTTTTTTATGGACAGAGATTCTGAGACTTTAACTTGGATGATCTTGCCACATGAGTATCCGTGCTCTGGTAACATCTAGCCTTGATTGCTACAGTATATCAACATGGCCTAAATATGACAGTTAGGCAGTTAAACATGAATCACCATGGGACACTTACTTCCCTAGTAAGTGAATATATCCGCTGGGTTTCCAGACAGAAGTCCATGTGCTGGTTTTAACCTATAAAGCTCTAAGTGGTCTTGGTCCAGAGTATCTGAAGCAGTAGCTTCTCCCCCATGAACCTGCCCATCAGCTGTGATCTTCTTCTGAGGCCCCTTTAGATGGGATTTATTAGGTATTGCTGCCTTCTGTTAGAAAGGCAGCTAGCAGAGAAAAAGAAAAGGCAAAACAGAATGAGCATTTACCAGTCCCACATGCACACAAAGGGCTAAAAAAGAGAGAGAGAACACCTTCTTTAGTGAAGAAAGAAAACAGCTTTACTCACAGGTATTCTTGCACAAATGCAGGCATAGCATAGGGTTTCAAAAGGGTTTGTTCAGGTCATTACTTTTGTGCTCTACAACACTAGCAGGAGAGACAGAGCAAGCCATGTGTTCCCAGCAATGGAGGAAGGCAGCGGAAAAGGAAGAACAGGAAACCACTGTAGGCAATAGAGATCTTAAGGGTAGCTATGCCCATGCATTAACTAACTGAAACACTGCCCCCTTCCTGTAACTTGCAGATGAGGTTGCAATATTCCCAGCACCTTTTTGGGTGTCCATGCTTTCAGAGGATAGACAGGTGGGTACTGGGGAGAGGGACTTTTCTGTGGTGGCACCCTATTTGTGGCACTCCCTCCTCTGACACATTTTCCTGTCATGTTCATTACTATCATTTAGATTCCAGGCTAAGTCTATCCAGCTTCTGTCTGCAATCAGAAATAACCAGCTTTCACTGCTTTTATTTGTATTTTAACAGCTAATTTTATACTTTTGATTAACTTTTCCTATGGTTGTTTATAATATTATTTTAACTAAGCCACCTTGAGGGCTCTTAGAATAGAAAGTTGTGATAAAAATGCTTAAATAAAGAGTAAATAAATAAACAACATCAGCAGGAGAGGAAGAAATCAACAGGTGAAGCTTTTTCTAGCATGGAGATAAAAAGATGAGGAAAGCGTCACTCATGGATTTCTGCCTACCATGCAAATGTTAACTTTTTATTTCTGTATTTTTTTAAAAAAGGTTCAAATAAACATTTGAGAGACTCATTTCAGGTAAATATTCACAATTATTTCTTTGGTCATGGATGGTGCATCCTCTAATAGCTCAGCAGACATATTATTAGTCATTATCACTATGATATTGACTAATGCTGCTATCAAGTTCTAATCAATAATTCCAATCAAATCAGCAGATGTCATTTTCTCTCTTTAACTGTACGCTGGTTTTTACATGTAACAATCATGAGCGCATGTTCCTGTCTATCAGAGATGCTATAAAAAGCTACTCAATGAATTTACACCCTGTTACTTATTCATGAATGAGTTGTGCCCCTGAATTTTAACAGGCTACGCCTTAAACTATTAGCTGTATATCTGCTTTATGTGATGTTCCTACATAAGCTGGCAGTCCATCAATTCAGTGTCCATACATTTCTCTGAAAGCTATATTATAATTAGAGCTTAGGTTAATACTATTCAGTAACCATAAAACAGACATAAAATAATTATAACTCATTTAGTGAAATTAGAAAAAGAGCAATTATTAGACTCCCATTGTGAGGCTTTGCTGTGAGGGACAGATAATCTATCTGCAAGATGTACTCCAAGAACATCATTTTGGAAGAAATAAAATGAGATGAAATACTGTTTTGTTTGTGTTTTAAAGAAAGCTTGCACTAATAAATACAAGCGGAGCAGTCACGAGGAATGGATGTTCCACTGAAAGAACAGACATGGCAGATTTACAACAAGTCTTTATAACATCACCTCACAAAGTAGTGTGACTTGGTAGGGTTGTTTCCTAAACTTTTCTTTTGCATGAGTCCCTCTTCACTGGTTTGTTCAACAAGCATTTCTGCCTTCGCCAACTGTAACACCTTGAGGACAATTATTTATTATTACTTCATCCAGCAGGCAATTCTGCCCCTCTTTTAAGGAACATCTCAGGTTTCACTGCCTTCTGGAATTGTCCTATTGCTGTCTGACCATTTTTACACTTACACTCAGCTGATTACAGCTACAGTCGTTCAAGCTATGCTGACTGTATCAGTTGCAATCCCAACATATTAAGTGATGAGATAAAGGAGACCACCATAGAGCAAGGATATAGAGTTTCTCTGACACAAGAGCATCAGGCTGGGCCATTACCAAGATTTCAGAAACCCTTAGTCGAGACATGGGAAGAGGAGGGGCACAGAAATGTCTACGTCTACATACTTCATCTGATTTTCAAGAGTGGGGGCAGAGGGTGTTTTGTCTATCTTGGGGTCACTGCAAATGCTCCATCACCCCAGCCTCTGGAGGACTGAAAGCAGTATGACAATGGAACCAGTTACCTAGGGTAACTCTCCCACACTAGAGGCATTCAAGAGGCAGCTGGACAACTGTCTGTCAGGTATGCTTTAGGGCGGATTCCTGCATTGAGCAGGGGGTTGGACTCGATGGCCTTACAGACCCCTTCCAACTCTACTATTCTATGATTCTGTGACAAAAGGGGTGTCTTCACTATGTTGCTTCTCCGCATGTTCCCTCAAAACCCCATGGCATCGCAGCTGGGGTGGGAGTGGCAAATCTCTCCACTCGGCCTTCCTGTTCATCTCCATGAGCTACCCTGGGCCTCTGCCCCTGGAATGCCCCAGCCTCAGTGTGAACAGACAGAGCAAAGAAGGAGTAGGGGGGAAAGGAAAAAGTCATGGTAAGTTAGCAACTTTTTAAAAGCGCAGTTCCGTGGGAAACCCATGGTGGCTGCTAGTTGGCGGCTGCATCGTATAAACAACAAAGCACCACTGTGCAGCCACCATGGGGTATAAAGGGCATATAGACAAGCCCAAGGACACTACACATCCCTTGTTCTGGCTCTGGAAGCTAGTCTTAGTCCTAGTCCCTGTATTTAAGGTAGTGGTGCTTCAGCCCTGGCAGGAAGAAGAGAATTTGGGTTTGGTGGGATTGAGAAACAACATGGAGGTAGTCCAGCAGTCCCCCATGTTTTTGGAACCATTGGTTAATTTGAAAAAGCATTGTGGATGTAACCGCAAATTGGCTGCAGGAGGGGACACATGGCCAGTCCCCTCACTAGCATGCAGGAATCCACCTTAAAGCATACTTGACAGATGGCTGTCCAGCTGCCTCTTGGTGAGAGTGCAAAGGTGGATTCCTGCATTGAGCAGGGGGTTGGACTTGATGGCTTTATAGGCCCCTTCCAACTCTACTATTCTATGATTCCCCCACTTGGTCCCAGCCTTCTCCCACTAATATACTTCACCTCCATCAATCTTGCTTTCTCTTGCTTGTCCTCTACCTCTGTCAAGCTCCAGTTCCTGTCCCTCTGTGTCTTCTGTGTCTGGTCTTTGTCTCCATGGGCCTTCTTTCTTTCCTTCTCCCTCCCAACTTGCTTCTCCACCTTCTTCTAGGGATGTGTGAATCAGCAAAACTGGAGCTCATTGAGATTCTCCAAATTCCATCTTGAAGCTTCTTCTGGCTCATGTCTGTATCAGATTGTGAGCTCCCCCATCCCCATTTTGCATGCACATTTTTCTTAAGGCACCCATCAGTTCTGCACATTTTTTGGAGGGGGGAATGTATGCTTCCCCCTCCCATTCACTAAATTGGGTCTGTGTGCATTTTTCAAAATGTGTTTTTGTTGGGGGAGCAGGGGTCTTCAGATTGCATCACAAGCTCAGAAATTAAGATCTTCAACCGCAAATTACAGATTACAGTCACTTCCAAATGCAGTTCTGGGAGGTGTAAACCATGTAAATTCAGGTTAAAAGCAAACTGAAACAAATTTCCCATACATGTCTTCCTACCCTTCCTTTCTGTTTCACCTTCAAATGGTGTTTAAACACTTCTTGGATGTAAGGAAAGGAGAAGAAAGAAAAGGAAGGAGGAAATGACTGAAGCTGCTTCACTCTGTTCTTATGCTGGATGAAGTAGCTCCTTCATCTTTCCTATCTGTTTCTGTACCCCATCCATGATGTGCATATCAGGACTGGCAGCCAGAGGCTTCAGACATAAAGGAAGATAGCAGTGGTAGCAGTTCTCTCACCAACACTGAATGCTTTTCTAGACGAGGCTACTAATTTGCTGCATCTACTTTCAGTTTCATTGCAGAACTGAGATGTTTGCTTTCCTGCTTTTCCACTACATAACCACTAGGTGGTATAACAGAATAGTGCAAATACACCAGAGGAAATCATGCTTTCTTTGCCTTTCAGAAACAATACTCCATTTTCCCTGCTCTAAAAAATCCAGGAAAGTGCTCTAAAAAAAAAAAAAAAAAAAACAGAACAAAACTGGAGGATCACAGTTCATTTGAACAACCCACAAGCAATCATGAGTATGGAATCAGGTGTACACAATAAATGTCTTGCATATAAAATTTATTTATTTATTTATTTATTGCATTTGTATACCGCTCCATACTGAAGCTCTCTGGGCAGTTCACTCTGAATAAGGCAACTGAAACTATTGCTCTTGTCTCCTGATGTCCTTATACCTTCAGGTTCTGCCCCTGATGAGCACACCAGAGGTCAGGCCCAGAGGCATCAGAGATCAGAGGAGTTGGAGCTGCCTCACCCAGCACTGGTCTTTCCAGCACTGGGTGAGGCAACAGTGCAGGATGCAGGCACAGGCCATACCTCCATGATTGTACTTATGCCCAGGGGCACCACATTGGGGGCTTGTGGATTAGCCACTGGCTGATCATACACAATTGACCATTGCACAAAATGGCCCCATCACTCCTAAATATGTGCAGCTGTGGGCCATTTAGAGGCAAGCCATTTGCCACACACGGCTGCGTCTTGCCCAGGACACCCCACTAGCTACTCTGCTTGCAGCACAAAAGTTACAGGAGGGGATAGGAGTGGGGTTTCCTGGAGAAGAAGGCTACCAATGGCTACTAGCCCTGAAGCTTATGTGCTACCTCCAGCATCTGAGGCAGTAAGCCTGTGTGCACTAGTTGCTGTGGAACATGGGTGGGAGGGTGCTGTTGCACCATGTCCTGCTTCATTGGTCCCTGGCTGACAGGTGGTTGGCCACTGTGTGAACAGAGCGCTGAACTAGGTGAACCATTGGTCTGATCCAGTAGAGCTCCTCTGATGTTCTTATTTAAATGCACATAGCCAGAGGTAGGTAAGACCTTTAAAATGAACAGGGCCTGCCTCCAAGTCAATGTGTTTATTTTCATGGCATACAATCTGCTCCAAGAAGTTCCACCTTCCTTACCAGCATGTAAATTATGCTCCTTGTTGAAGAGGTGGAAAGAGACTGTGAAAAGGGCATATTTTGATTGGGGGGAACTGTCTGGCTTCCCCCTTAATCTGAATGCTAAAGTGACTGGTTACATCCACTGCTTCCTCTTAAACACAAACAAAAGACAAGTTCAGAGAACTGTTGCCTCTGACAGTTATGAAAGGCTGAATGAATGACACCCTCCAGAGAGTATTTTTCTGTCACTTAAGCAGTTTACATATTTCTCTATTTTTAAAAAACATTATTTTTCTTCTTGCAATCACCAGGGATCAGAATGCGCATTTAAGGTCACCTAGGCTATGTCCAGCTCTAGACAGATTCTGCTACAGTCAGGTTTTTATGATGACAGCATGAAATTTTTGGAATACACCAGTGACTTCTGTGGCCATTGTTAGCTTGTCATTAAATGAAACAGAAGAAAAAGAAAAGACCCCCCACTGTTTTCTTCCCATGTGGAGTAGATGTGATGTTTAATACTGTGAATTAGTAGATGTTGGTTTTGTTTTGGGAAACACATCATATGTATTATATATAAATTATTTCAATTTGAAACATATCTTTTTCCTAAGCAAAAAAGCATATTTTTTAAAAAAATGGTGTGGGGAAAGAAAAGAAATGAATAGGATACATTGCAAAATGAAAAAGAAATTATGAACCTGGCCTGTGTTATTTATTTCTTTTCCAGTGTTTCAGTATATTCCTCAACACATTCTTTGGGAGTGGGGGAAATCCTTAAATCTGCATTGGTGAGCTATAAGCGCAAAGTATTGTATGTAGCCATGGTTTCAGATCCTGTAATTAACCATTTTATAAAAGATGGAGAGGGGATTCCTTCTAACGTTTCCAGTCCCGTGTAGTCATTAAGTGCTGTAATGATTATGCATGGTGTGGAAAATGTGGATAGGGAGACATTTTTCTCCCCTCTCCCATAATACTAGAACCCGGGGTCATCCCATGAAGCTGATTGCTGGGAGATCCAGGACAGATAAGAGGAAGTACTTCTTCACACAGCACATAGTTAAACTCTGGAATTCACTACTACAAGATGTAGTGATGGCCACCAATTTGAATGGCCTTAAAAGGGGGATTGGATACATTCCTGGAGGAGAAGGCTATCAATGGCTTCTAGCCCTGATGACTTATGTGCTACCTCCAGTATCCAAGGCAGTAAATATGCACCAGTTGCTGGGAAACATGGGTGGGAGGGTGCTGTTATACTATGTCCTGCTTTGTTGGTCTCTGGCTGACAGAGTGTGAACAGAGTGCTGGACTAGATGGACCTTCAGTCTGATCCAGCATGGCTCTTCTTACGTTCTTATGATTTCAACCACGATGCCTCTCACTCCCTGCTATAAAATAATAGCTATGGGAGATATATCACCCCGCTTCAAATTTATTAACATCTTTTGAGAGAGAGAGAGTAAACTTAAAAAAAAAACCCTCCTAAAGATGAAATATGGGGCACTTCACCATCAACATTTTTAGTCAACTCAGAGAACGATAGGATATTCAGAGCATGGGGTATCAGAGTATAGGCAGGAAAACCTAGGAAAGGGCAGATTATGGGCTTTATGAATTTCCTTGCTTTTGTTGATTTTGGGAGACCTTTTGGTATTATTGCTACATTCTTCCTAGGATTCAATATCCTGTACGTTTTAATGGTAGAAGAGAAAACTAAGATAAACATGTCAAATTTAAACAGAGTTCTTCCATGGGAACTTCTCAGATGTGTCCCAGACATCAAGATTTCTCTCTTGCAGGGATGAAGAGGTTTTCCTGTTTCCTTCTGCTCTCTGGAACTTCTGCTGCTAGGAGACTAAATGTGAATGCCAATTCATATTTCACCTTTGTGTCCGGCTCAGTCCCATGGGGACTTGTTTCCTGGTCCATGCATCATCCAGTCTATCCCATTTACTGGGCAATGTGTGGCCTTGCTGCCATGGGAAGGGCTGGGCCTGCATTTTTGTTGCCATCTTCTGCTCACTCTGTGAACTTGGGAGCCTCAAGTGTGGAGATGGGGTCTTCTCCAGCCTCTGCTGTCCTACTTCAAAATCAGTACCAGTTCAGGTTAGAAGGGGTCTTTGCGCACTGCCCTCAATGGGACCCTGTCCTCCTTGTTTCTGTCATTAACATTTCCTCTGAGCCTAATCCATGCAGCCACCCAGAGGGAGAGGAGAGCAGAAGCTGCTGCTGCTGCTCCTGAATTCTGATGCTCCCTCTGAGAGGAAAGGTGAAGAGGTAGTGACTAGGACTGTGCACGCCCCCCCCCCCACAAACCACTTTGTCTCCCAATCCGGACCTTCCGGATCAGGCCCAAACCAGTTTGGGTTGATCCGGACCACCCGACCCACTCCAGAACCGGATCGAGAGCAAGATCCAGAGGTCTGGATCGATATTCGGATGCCATTTTGCCCCCTTTTCCACTTACCTGGCTCCGCTGTGCACCGCCACACAGGCCACAGCAATGATGGCAGAGCCAGGTAAGCCCCCCTCTCCCCTCCCTACTTACCTGGCTCTGCCATTGCTGTTGCAGTCCGTGCGGCGGTTTCGACTGCCGCCGAAGCCTAAGGCTGGAAGTAGGCCACAGCCTACTTCTGGGCTTATGCATCTGGCAGCAGTCAAAGCTGCTGGACACAAGCAGAGTGGCGGCAGCAGACACAGGTAAGCCCCCCTCCCCCTTCCCCACTTACCTGCCTCCGAAGCTTCGGACCAGTCTGAATCGATTTGGACTGTTCTGAACTGCTTCGGGTCGATCTGAACTCCCCCGACTCGCTCTGGAACCAGGTTTAGGAGGTCCTGATCGGCCCACTCCACTTCGGATTCGGGGATCCGAAACGGACTGGAGCACATCCCTAGTAGCAACAGCAAGGAAAAAGAAGGAGTAGGGCCAGAGGACTCTATGGGTTGGCAATGGGGCTTTTATTGGGTTGTGAGCCTCAGCGGATGTCCAAAGACTCTGACCCCTGATGCTAGACCTGCTCCAAATACTTCCTGGACAGCTTGGCAGCTTCCAAGCTCTTGCCTCAGAACTCAAGGGACATCCAGGCCTTACCAAACAGAGAGCCACATCCCTGTCACAATGGTGCCAGAGCTGTCTCCCCACATCATTGATCTCAGTCACTCCTCTCAAGCGTATCCCAGTTGCCAGGACAATCACTGTGGCTAGTGTAATTTAGGGATGCCAGAGGAATCTTCTGGGTGGTAGAGCTGGAGGGGATCTACACTAAGCTTTTAAAGCACTTTGAAAACGTTTTGAAAACTGTATATGCAACTGTATATGCAGTTGTCAAAACTGTTATAAAGTGCTTTAAAGCCCTGGTGTTTTTTCCAACTCAGCCCTCTAGATTCTTGCTCATGCTTGTCACACGTCAAGTCAGGCAAGCTTGTATTTTCCCACTTTTTTTAAAAAAATGTGGTAATTGTGATTTGTGCAAAATTGTGGGAATAACTATATAATGGAAATGCAATTTGTTCAAAACCACAGCTGTAAATAGTGCAATTCATGCAAAATTGCAGACGTAAATGGTCTAATTACTAGGGTTGGGAGGCTGACAGGAGTCCAACGAGCAGGTTTAAGGTGGGGACAGGTGAGTTTGCCCATTCCTACTCTTTACTGAATTCTAGTAACCAGTCTCTTTTCCTTCAGAACATATGCCAGGGGTGGGCAACCCACAGTCCTCCGGCATTCCCATACACCTGGGGAGCACAGCCCTCATTTCCACACAGCTCAGCTGTGTTTCAGGGGAAATACTGGTATTCTGGGCCTGTTATTCTCAGCACTGAGAAGGCAGTCCTGATCTGTGGATGCAGGGTGGGGGAAAGCCTTTTGCCTCCCCCTCACTCAGCAACCCTGGTGCAACTGGGATCACTGTTTGCCCACTGCTAATGGCAACATTGAAAGAGCCTCTTTCAGTGACCTTGAAGCAGCTGGGATCACTGGTTCTCCACCACTAATGGTGACAAGGAAGCAGCCAGCAATTTCAATCTAGGCTACAAGAGGAGTGGGGGAAAAGAGGTTTTAGCCTCCCCCTCCAACAGTGACCCCTAAAATAAAGAAGATGTATCTCATTCTGGTATACACATTAGGGTCAAACCAGCCTGATTGATACTTAACCACCTTGTACATCCTATGGACTGATTTTTTAAATTGTTTTACAATCTGTGAATTGCACAATAATTTCTTTATGAAGATTTTATAAGAGTTTAATACATTTTAGGTCTCGCTCCCCTGAGGTGCATAAAGCAAGCATTTTACACTGTGAATACCACTTTAACATAAAACAATAATCAACCAAAGATTAGAGAGAGAGAGAGAGAGAGAGAGAGAGAGAGAGAGAGAGAGAGAGAGAGAGAGCACTCTGCATTGAGTAATTATGTGTATTTACAATTCATTTTAATCACCTTGACCATTCAATTACAGCATATTTATTTGGTCCTCACTACATATTTACAAAGGAGTTACACAGCAAAGCTGAAAAACAGGACCACATTAGCTAACTAATGAATAAAGCTTCAGGGAAGAAAATTGAGAATATAAATCAAGGTCAATGTGTCCAAACCCAAATATAAAAACTATTGTATAACACTAAAAGGTAAGATACAATGAATGTTGAAGTTGTCTTTATGCAGTCTCTCTCTCTCTCTCTCTCTCTCTCTCTCTCTCTCTCTTTTAATAAATCATCCAGAACTTTTCACCAAAATTAATTTATTATGTTTTGCATAAACCAAAGCTCATGCTAATGTCACATGAGGAGTCAATCTGCAATGTCAGACCCATATTAATCGGCTTATTAGGATTGTACTTTGACTTCAAATTCATTCGGACTTTTCCTTCATTTTATTTAGACGACTTGGCCAATCTATATCGTGCCTTACCTTTTGGCTGTTAACATTGATAGCATCTCTTTTATTGGGCTCCTGATGAGGTCTACTGATGTTTTATGCATAATGATGCTGAAATTTAATTGAGCTGTAAGCTTCAGTTTAATTATGAAGCTTCATGATACCTTCAGCACTTTTTCTTCTCTGATTACTGTAACTGTTTTGCCATAACCCCTCTAAAATCTTTCATCTATTAAAGCATGAGTAGACAAGCCATTTTTAGGAGAAACTCTAATTAGACTATTGCAATTATCTTAATGTATCTTCAGCATTTTAAGAAAAAAAACCTTTATGAAATGCACCTTGTGGAATATGAAAACACACACACCAACATTCACATTTAATGGTCTGAATCATAGGCATGCAACATGAGAGGAACCACAGATGTTATAGTGGAGAATAGCTATGCAACAAACTCAACTTTCTGAAACTTTTCTACTCATTAGCATAATTTTAAAAATATTTGCTGTTTTCTAACATGTGGACCAATGTGTTCATCTCATCTGTCCCATTGCCGTCCAAGCTACACCAACAGTCCAGCATTGGAGATATTCAAAGCTATCCTTAGGCCATAAGGCAGCACCCTCCAGATGTTTTGGCCTATATTTCCCAACAGCCCTAATCAGCAGAGCCAATAGTAAGGGATGTTTAGAGCTGTAGGCCAAAACATCTGGAAGGCCACTCCTGCCATAGGAGTATGCATTGGCTAAGGGGGAAAGGTAGCCAGGGTGGGCGATGGAAGAAAAAGTTGCAGATGGGCTGCTGCTCTATGAGAGAGATGAGAAAAGGTAGAAGGGCTTGGTATGAGGGAAAGGAGATGAGACATTCTGTTTGATGCCTTCTAAACAAGAGACCTCCCAAAGCTGAATAAAAGGGGACTGGGAAGAGAGTTGACCTCCTAACAGGCTATCAGAAGGAACGCCTTCTCCAATATGTACCTGCCCAGACCCTACAATCATCCTCAGGGCTCTTTCTCTGTGAGCCCCTGCCAAAGGAAGTGAGGCAGGTGGCTACCAGGGGGAGGGCCTTCTCTGCTGTAGCACCCCAGCTGTGGAATGAGCTCCCTAAGGAGGTTCACCTGGCACCTACACTATATTTTTTTAGATGCCAGGTGAAGACCTTTTTATTCTCTCAGTATTTTAACAGTCTAAAAATTAATTTTAACTTTGCTGTTTTAAATTTGTATTTTAAATTTGTATCTCTGCACTGCTGCTGATTTTATCCTGGTTGTGCTTTTATGTTGTATTTTATATCATGGTTTTATACTGTTGTTTCATACTTTGAATGGTTTTAATTTTTGTTAACCGCCCAGAGAGCTTCGGCTATTGGGTGAAATAGAAATGCAATAAATAAATAAATAAATAAATAACACCTGGGGCTTATCTACGTGGGTGCTTTTCCCTGTGGTAGCTTCGGAGTGGGGGCAGGTGATCTACATGACGCAGCTGCCACTCCGAAACAACGCAGGGGCAAAGCCCCAAAGCTCCGCTCTAAAAAAAGTCAGGCACTCAACCTGACTTTTTAAGCTTGGAACGAGGCTTGGCACCTCTGCAGACCCTTGTTAAAAATAATTTTTAAAATATGGGGTAGTGGGTTTTTTGGGGGGGGGTTGATATTCTGCGAGGGAGGGAGCACAGCGTTCCTACCCTCCTTGTTCCCCCCTCCCCATTTAGCTGTAAATGTGATCCTTAGCATTTACAGCTTTATAAAAGAAAAAATAAAATTTAGGCCAATTTAAAAACAAACAAACCCTAACCTTGGAAGAGGGGGTGCAGATGCTCCCAGGCACCCCAAAACTGCTGTGTGCGTGCTTGGGTGGAAGGGTATGGCGGCAGTGCCTATTGGAAAGCCCACAACTGCCCTCTTTCTGCTGTATAAGGTCGGAAGGAGCGCTAATGCGGTGGTGAGCCACCTCGTGCCGCCCTGCACTGCAGACCCAACGTCTTCAAGACAAGGGCCGGCATTCTAGTTGCAGAATCACCCATTTCCCTCAATTTGTTGACCTCAGTAGGGGCAGGAGAGGCAGCTGAGCACCCAGCAACTGATACCCAAGACAGAATGGGACATATGGGTAACATAGCTTCCAATAAAATAATGGGATTGGGAGCACTGCAAATGAGTTGAAGAACTTGAGCTGCATATTATACACCAGCCTTTCCCAACCTGTCCCCTCCAGATATGTTGGACCACAACTCTCATCATTGATGGGAGTTGGAGTCCAACATGTCTGAGGGCACTAGGTTGAGTGAATACCAGTGTGAATACCTGCCCCCCTGACTTGCCCCCACTGACACTTTTGACCTTCACTTTAGCATAGTCAAGACTGTGAGATGCCTACTAGTTCCATTTCTAACCCTGCAAGTGAAATACTGAACATTTGGTATAAAGTTCAAAAACCCTCATGAAGAAAGTGGAACGCATGCGATGCACCAGCTCTGGGAAACAACAAGTGTTGCCTGATCCTATGAGCCATATAAAACTTGGAAACTATTAACACAGGTGCAACCACACCTTTATTTTGGGGGAGTGTAAGGGCTTTGCATAAGTCTGTCCTATCAACACATCACAGGATGCTGCTGTTTGTGCTAAAGCTGACTCTTCAGATACTGGACAAGTTTCACTTCATAGTCCAGTGTCTGAAGAGTCACCTTTAACAAAACAACAGCAAATTATGTATCTGTTTTGCAGATACATGATTATAAAAAAGACATTTGAAAAGTGCAGGGCATCTTTAAGCCATTTTATAACCTCAAATCAGAGGTCTGCATTTCTAACACTAAAACTGATTCCACACCCCTGAATTTCTATGTCAACATTTGGCAAATGGGACTCTACAGCAGTTTCGTCACTGTCCGACTCCTTAGAAGAGGAGAGGACTGTTTCCTCCCCAAAGCTCCAACCGGGGCAATGCCAAGGTGTGCCATAATCTCTTCCCAGAGCAAATTGAGAGGGGACCACCTGCTACAGTCAAACTACATTCGGACCAAGTAAAGAGCCATCCACCGTGAGCGGGGCGACTCATTCACACAGCAGTCCCTCTTGCCAGCACCACGTCTGCAGCTGTCTTCTCCATCCCCACTGAAATGAAAGGCGTTCCCTGGGACCTACTTCAGAGATCGATTGTTATGCAAAACTCGGCTTCCTTCATAATATATGCAGATGAGTTCAGCTCTGTGAGCAGTACCCCAGAACCACTCCTGTTATTGTGTGCCAACCTCATCTGTGAGAATAAGCAGCTTTGGTGCCACAGTATGCCAGCTTCTGCAGCTGGTCTCTGTGCAAACCCATTCGGCTCTATGGGAGAATTTTCTGTTTTTGCTGTTGTGTAGGGCTGTGGGGCAGGATCCCACATCCCTATTGATACACACCAATAGCCTGGTCTGCTTTCTTTGGTATCTTTTGACCCTAGCGTCCTTCTCTGAAGTCTCCTAAGAAGTTCTCCCTTCTGTTTGTGTTAGATCTTGACAGCTGAGAGAAGAGAGTAAGCACAACTAACATAGCTAATATACAGTATATTTCTCATTCTCACCTGTTTCTATTGGACTGATGACAGTGTGAAGCCATTATCATTTCCACAGCTTAAAAACTGAAAGCTGAGACACAGAAAAGAGTGACAAACTAAGCCTGATCATTGCAGCATATCAAAAACAACACTTCGCAAGCAGGTGTGGCAGTATACTGCAGCTGTTTGAAAACCTTTCTTTTCCTACATTTCAGAGTTACTACCTAAATGTTTCCAAGCAATACCTCTGAAGTGGATTCAGGAAGAGAACACACTGGAAACATTTGCCCACTCCCACACTGAATGAAATCAGGAGACCTATCTGGATATCTCCTGGGGCACAGTTTTGTTGAGAGTCTGAAAGGCATTCAACTCAGTTCAAATCTCAACTTTCCTGAAGTAGTGTGGATCTTTAAATCCTGTTCAGGAGACAGGACAGCATGTCCTAGAGGCCTCTGCCTTCTCCCAGGCAATTCTACCCTGGATTGGCTACATGTACAAACTCATCCTATGCATCTTTATTCAGAAGTATAGAAGAGAATTACAGAATAGTAGAGTCAGAAGATGACTATCAGGCCATCAAGTCCAACCCCCTGCTCGATGCAGTTCCTTCTCTCTTAGAGCAGCCTTCCCTAACCTGGTGTCCTCCAAAGGTTTTGGACAACTCCCAGAATTCCTGACTATTAGCCATGCTGGCTGGGGCTGACAGGAGTTGAAATCCAAGACAACTGGCAGGCACCAGATTGGGGAAGACTGCCCTAGAGTTGAACCTGAAAAGACTCAGATGGATAGGTGCTGTGGTTTATGTGTGTGGGGAGGAAACTTCACATTTTGAAGGGGGTGAATGATTCCCCCCCTTCCCTCCCCTTGTGGTTTTTGGGGCAACTTGTATGAATAAGGCACACATCTTAGAGATTTCTCCAGGCAAGAAACCTGAACACTTTCCCAAGGATGGGTGCAGGGGCTAGGACATTATGCTGATTGAAAACCAGTTTATGGCTTTTTTCATGGTGCGTCCTGGGGCCTGTCTTGACAATGGGTTTGCCCTGGAGTGGATTCAGAGTTGTGGCAGGTCATCTATATGACGCAGCCGCCATCCTGAAGCCATCCAGGGGCAATCCCTCTAAACTCTGCTTTAAAAAAATCAGGCACTTACCTTGACTTTTTTAAAGTAGAGGCCTGCCACAGCCGATGGCTGGAGGAGGGCTGGTTCAGGCACTGTGCATTCCTCTCTTCCTCCTCCTCTGGCTGCAATATCGCTTCCCTTCCCTTTTTATTTATTTATTCATCTGTAGATGTTACCTTTGCATCTACAGATTAAAAAAATAGGGGAGAAGGAATAGGGCAGCTGGAGGGGGAGAAAGAGGGGGACACACGGTGCCCGAACAGGCCCTCTGACCTCCCTCTGGCTGTCCCATTCCTCTCCCCACCTGTTTTCTATTTTAATCTGTAGATTAGGACACACTCCATAGACAGGTTTATTATAGATCTGGCCCCACATGAAATCAATGGGACTTATTTCTTAGGAAGTATGCAGAGGCTTGGTTTGATAGTAATTACTGCCTGAAAGTTAGAATTCCAGTTTGTTTTACTGTGAACTTATTTGACTGAGTTATACCTTTGATTTATTTTAATATTTTGTTCAGCATCTACATCTGTACTTCAAACTTCTAATTGTGTGTTCCACTTCTACCTTGTACTCAGTCTTTTGGGCACATTACTTGACCTTTGTGGCTAGTCACTCACAACTCTGATGGCAGCCATTTTGTAGTGGTGCCCAGGACAGTTTCTCAATTTGCCAAATGTGTCTTCAATGCCAATCCCTATTCTAATGTGTTATTTTAAAAAAGAAGATGCCACACATCTATGGTGACATAATTAATATAATATAGGGTTTTTTATTAACGATAAAGGTAGTCTCTCTCTCTCTCTCTCTCACACACACACACACATATATATGCATGTCAACTCACTTAAATGATTGTTAACACTGACAGCCAGTCCCTATAGGCAGCAGAATCAGATGGTATCATTTTTCCTGGAATGTACCCATTTCAGACTGAGTGGATCATATTTGAATATTATTATTATTATTATTATTATTATTATTATTATTGCACAATCAGTGTGCAATAAAATAATGTTCTACTTCAAAAAAGAAGGCCAAAACCAACAATTCCCCAATTTTCCTGCAATCAAAAAACTAATTTCTATGATATCCTCCCTCACAGACTCGTTTTCTGTGCAATTTGGTCTTTTGGGATGGAGGGAGAATATTCAAACATTTTTCAACAATCCAGGAACAGTTGTATTATGTGATCCGCTCTTTATCTGCTCTGAGCTCAATATGAGAAGGGGGAGAAAGTGCTTTTTAATCCAGTTTGACATAGCTCTGAACAAACTGTCCTCATTTTGGTGCCATTAGGCTTTGTTATCTAGGCTTTGTCACAAATATATAGCCTTCTGATATCTCTAAGATGAATTGCCACACTGCCTGCCTAACAGGTTACTGCAAATCACATTCTGTAATTAAACTTGCAGTTTTCTATTCATTTCTCAGTTTAAGTTACCTGGTGGTAAATTGAGAGAACAAGGATATCCAGCAGGTGATACTTTCTTTTAAAACCATAAATACCTTGTGGTGAAATACAAAGTGGAGTAATCTCACCGGGAAGTGTCATTATCGTCACCATGCTCAGCACTATAATCCAGCTGATGTACCAGTTGTTTAAAAGTTTTTACTTTATTTAACTCTTGGCAATGAGAACAAGTGAAATGCAGTATTTTTTTTCTGTGGGTGTGAAATGCAGTCTGGCAAACTCTGTCAGCCCACCTGTTCTCATACATGTGCTCAAGCCTCCTTTTCTAAACAGTCTGTTTACAATGAAAAGTGATATGTTGTAATCTGTTTGTTTGCAGGATGTAGTATAATGGTTCTTGATATGAATACTCATTACATGGAAGAAAGCAAATTTGCTAGTTGAACAGGATTTTAAGATGCAGCATGATATTAAGCAGATGTGTTGAAGAGAAAGAGAAGACTCCGAGGACTGGGTAAATTAATCCCTTCTCAAGGAAGGGATTGTAGACTTTTTTCTTACCTACACCATCTGTTTGAAAAGCTAACAGGATAATTTAAAAAAGAAGAAATCAAGGGATACAGGTTAATTAGAGAAGCGAAGCTTGTGAAATATACATCTGAACCAAATCCATGCAGCAATTCATAAATGCCCAGGTGAGCTGTGTATACACAGCAAGATATTATATCCGAATGTGTATATAAGATGTACTGTAAAACAGGTTCTGTATTAGCATGGTAATGCCAGGAACCGAAGGCAAGTGAGATGCATTGCAGGAAAGGGTTTAGCAGCCCAACAGAATCCAGTACATTCAACTGGTACAGCTTTTATTGGCCTGGAGCTGTAGTGATAGGAAAATCATGGCCTGACAAATTTTACACCATCATGCAGTTCTTAAAAAATTCAGGAGCTTCTGTCAGGAAAGCAAGTAGTGTGTGCATATGGTACAAAGGTAGCTAATATACATCCCTGAACTATTTCTCCTAAGAGCACCATTCAACACCATCCTCAACAGAATTTTTTTTTCCCAGAACAAAATAACAAGATCATATATTTAGGCTGCAATCCTATACCTTGGAGTAAGCCCACTGAATTCAATGGGACTTACTTCTGAGTAGACATGTAAAAGATTGCACTATTAGGCTACAATCCTTGATGGAACTCACCTGGGAAAAAAGTCTCATTGAACTTAACGAGATTGGCTTCTGAACGGATGTGTATAGGATTCCACTGACAGTCCGTGAGCACCAAGCTCCACTAGGAAACTTTCTCAAGTTGCAGAGAGAGATGGTTTTGGATCACATTGCAGGGCAATGTGACAAAGAACCCTGTAGATTTTGAAGGTTATAACTGAGCTTATGAAGTAAGACTGAACGCATTGGCAGTGATATCCTGATAATCCACATTATTTCAGGACACGTAATCCAATTTACAGACCCATTCCTATTTTGAATTTTAACAGGGTACAAGCAAATGTATATTTTCCATAAGAGTTTAACCTGCCTAACAGTGCAACCCTGCATTGGTCTACTCAGAATTATGCACCACTCAGCTCAATGGGGCTTACTCCAAGGGAAGTGTGTATAGGATTGCAGCATGAAACACTGAAGGAGATGTTTCTCAGTTTATGTCATTTCCAGTTTTAGAGGAGTTCCCCGGTTTCCTCTCCTGGGTTGATTGGTGCTATATAATCAAAAGTCTGGGCAAGCAGAGCATCTGTATTTGTGTGTGGGTGTGGAATGAGGCATGAGTTCAGTGCTCATTTGCACATGATTCTTTATATCATAAGGGATAAAATTATGCATATAAAATTATGCAAGACCAGAGAAAGTGTATAAGGAGGCATTTTTCTCAGGGTAATTCCATGCAGCTAAATGGTGTAAGATTCAGGACAGACAAACAGAAGTGCTTCTTCACCCAGCGCATATTTAAACTATTAAATTCGCTAGCATGAGATGTAATGATATCCATCAACTTCTCCAGGAGCCCGTACCAAAAGAAGTGAGGTGGGTGGCTACCAGGAAGAGGACCTTTTCTGCTGTGGCACCCCAGCTCTGGAATGAGCTCCCTAGAGAGGTTCACCTTTTGCCTACATTGTGTTGTTTCTGGTGGCAGGTGAAGACCTTTTTATTTTTCTAGCATTGTATTTATTTTTATTTATTTTATTTATTTATTACATTTTTATACCGCCCAATAGCCGAAGCTCTCTGGGAAGTTCACAAAAATTAAAAACATGAAGAGCATAAAACAACCAACAATTTAAAAACACGAATACAAAATACAATATAAAAAGCACAACCAGGATTAAAACCACACAGCAAAAATTGATATAGGTTAAAATATGGAATTAAAACAGCAAAGTTTAAATGTAAGTTAAATTAAGTGTTAAAATACTGAGAAAATAAAAAGGTCTTCAGCTGGCGACGAAAGGAGTACACTGTAGGTGCCAAGCGAACCTTTTAGCATTCTTGTCTTTTAGCTTTGCTGTTTCACACCTGTTACTGTATTTTAAATATCTGCATTGCTGATAGGTTTTATTCCGGTTGTATTTTTAGACTGCAGTTTTAAGGTTTTCTATTTTATTTTATTTTTATGCTGTACGCTATGGTTTTAATTTTTGTGAACCACCCAGAGAGCTTCAGCTATTGGGTAGGATAGAAACATAGGAAATAAATGAATAAATAAATTAAAAAGGGATTAGACATATTCATGGAGGATAAGGCTGTCCACTGGTCATCATGGCTATGTATTACCTCTAGAATCAGGGCCAGTACTCTGCTCAGTACCTTTTGCTGGGGAAACATGAGTGGGAGGGTGCTAACATGCCCATGTTCTGCTCATGAGCTTCCTAGAGAGTCATCAGGTTGGCTACAATAGAAACGGAATTCTGGACTAGATAGTCTTTTCACAACCACTGCTATCTTCTAAAGCCATTAAAATATTGTTATGGAAGTAAAGATCTATAGACCGGTGGTCTATAATCAACCCAAACTGAGCTCTGAGTCATGGGATGGGGCTCAGAAGTGTTAATTTGCTTTAAGTTATTGTAAGTCGTTACTCTAAACATAACCATGGCACGGTATTCCAATTCCAACTTAGATGCATTAAACATTTAAATTCTAAATTAAAGTCATCACATCGCTCCCATTTGCCTGTTTTAAAGGTGCAAATGTCTAAATTTGTATTATTCAGCCTTTCATCGATTGAGACAAAATCTTGATAAGTTCAAGAGAAAAAGAATACATGAGTTTCACATGGACTACTAGCGAGTGTAAGTAATAAAAAGGTTGTTTGCCCTAATGTGACAGAAGAGTATGAATCTCTTCTTGGTGGTCTCCTTCAAGAAGTGTGTGTGTGGGGGGGGGGTGGATTTCATTGAAAATCTTGCTCTTCCCATGATTATAAACTTTCCTAATATTTTCTATTGAAGATTAATAAACTTCTTTCAAAACTTATATCTAATTTATGTGGCTTTAAGGGTCATGCTTTAATAACAATGATGAAACACGATTATTACTTCCTAATGCTGAAATTACAATTTTTTACATTGTAATTTTTTCCCCGCTATGCACCCTGTGGCACTGGCATCTTTATCACTCCATGTGTTTCTAGTTTTAAAACCTTTACCCCCTACTGTTTGAAAAATACTTCTCATTTTCATCCCCTATGGAGTACAGAAATCCCTAAAGGCAAACCATTAGTGATCTTTCTGCCTTTTCCCAAACACTTATTATGATCACCAGTGTTGCCTTCCACTGCCTCATTGGCTTTTGGTAAAGTATGCAAATGAGATGTTCAAAATACACACTTTTTGCAACTGTGCAAGTTCATACTGATTTATAAAATGGGCAGGCTATTAAAGTGACTGAAAATGTCAGCAAGATTTATGCATGGGTGACAAATTGTATTGGAAAATGTTCCTTTCTAACAGTCTGCTCTAGTTTTTCTTTCCTCTTCGAAACAATTCAAATATTCTACACAACGCCCACTCCTTCGATTTCAAAACATAGTTTTGACAGTGTCTTTTTTTAAAAAGGAAAATAAACAACGCTAGCCCCGAGTCATATCAATACAACATTATAATGTAAAACAGACATTATTTTCTTCTTACTTACTATTTTCAAAAGTCCTGTAAAGTTAGTTCACTACATTGAGCATTCCATCAAATACAGTGATCAGGGATTAATTTTGTTTCGGCAACAAAAGTAAAATACGCGAACTTTATACAGGTTAAAAACGTAATATTTCTAAATTCCCCAATCCTCAGCAAGCTGTATGGGAGAATTTGACTTTAACACAATTGTAAAATAAACCCTTGGGAAAAAGGGCAGGCTATCAATCTAAACAAACAAACAAACAAACAAACAGTGTAGACATGCAGATGTCTACATTATTTGTTTTCGAGGACATCAGCATCTGACCCTGTCATTTGTCTAATACCTGGGACACTCCCTCTGATTTTTGTCTTCAAAGTGCAAGTATACTAAAATAATTTTAGAAGTTTAAAATGACATGGCTCGTGATCCAGAGAACTACACACACAATCAGGCTCCACCACTGGCATGCAAAAAAACATGAGTTCAAGGCTGCCCCATGACCCACAAAGGTGCTTCCTTGATGGATTGTAGCCATACACCAGTGAATCCATTTGTATTCCTTGCAGTTGTAAGTGAAGACGAAGTTGGTCAAGCTTCCTCACCATACAGTAAAATAGACAAACAATTCCATTTTTATCTGGTCTAGGCTAGGGATGAAAAGGCAGTATGTGTATGTGTGTACATGCATCCATGCATGTGTGTACAGATAGTGATTGGTATATTCAAGGAAACGGGGAAAAATCTGGATCATGCAGACCTACAGATTTTATATTTCATGGAAGCGAACAGCCCCTAAATATTTAAAAGTGTTAACCACACAAACTCTTAACCAAACCACACAGCTGTTATAGCAAGACACACTTCCTGAGCAAGAGAGGTTAGAAGATGGTCTAGCATGTCCATAATAATTTCCAGCTGCTTTAAAGTACTTTAATTGGGGTGGGGGCATAGCTTTCAATGCAGAAGGTCCCCATCATCTCCAAGTAGGTCTGGAAAAAACTCTGCCTGAAATTCTGGAGAGCCACCCCAGTTTGTGTCAACAGAACTAGTCTGGATGAATCAATGGTCTGACTCAGTATAAGGCAACTTCCTATGTTCCTGTTTCCCTTTATTTCTGATCTGAACCTAACAGGAAACTGTATGTTTTGTTTATGGCTGTGGGCAGATCTTGCTAACTGCTGGCTCTTATAGTAGTGTGGTGGAACCCGAAAGGGTGGGTCCCCGTGGTTCGCTGAGTGGCGGTCACAGACTCTCAAGACACAATTTCTCTCACCTTAGAAGGTTTATTACGAGCAGCCTGCAGTGCTGCAAGGTGACAGTCCCAGAAGACCTGAGGAACTGCCCAACAATTTCAGCAAAGGCTAACATATTTATAGGATCAGTTCCCCCCAGATACAATGGCAGAACTTTCCCACCAATCATAATACAGCTCTGCAATACAATAACCAATGAGAAGCAAAGCATTTAAGCATATACAGAGTTCAAGTACTTCTCTGACTAGAATACTATAATGGGTATTGCAATAGTTACAGGAAATACATCTTCATCTGTTTCCTAGTTGTGGTTAGCTTGCTTTAAAAATACGTCTTACTATCTGTTTAACTGTCTGTCTTGTGACATGGCATTTATGCATATGCAAAGTGCAGATAATTCCAAGACTAGAAAAACAATACGTAGATGGGTATTGCAATCCTGAAACATCTGTTCCTTTGTAGTTTCTACTCTTCCTGTCCTCGCTGGGAGGCTCACACTCTGACTACACTTCTTGTTGGTTGAGCAAGTGTTGCTCAATATATTTTCAGCTACAGTTTGCATCAAATTGCTATAGAACTTAATTTCTAATAGCAAAGGCTTACATCAAAACAGGGTGGGCACAGACAAAACAGCCCATTCACACATTTCCATGACAGTAGTCATAATTAGGCATTATGTGTTTCTTTGATTGAGCAATTCTAGGTGCAACCTGAAAACCCCACAACACCTAGTATAGTTTAATCCTATTAAATCAGAGTGGGCAACTTGTGGCCTCCAGATGTTCTGGCCTACAATTCCCACCAACCCTTGCCAGCATAGCCAGTGGGAGGTGTAGTTCAAGTTATTCTTGCACAAAACCCCTACACTATCATTCTGCAATTTGGCAAGCTTGATCCCCTCATAAGGGACAACAGTTCCTGCAATCTTCATCCAATTCCTCCAAGAAAATATCAGCAGTTCCCTTTAAAAAATAAAATAAAACAAAATATAGGGGCATATAGTACAATAACACACACACCCCAACACACACACACACAAACACACACACACACCCCTACACCTATTTCTCTGATATCTGGCAGGCATAATTCTACTATGCCTGAAAATATCATCCAATTCAGACCAAGAGAGAGAAAAAAAGACAAAGTTTGTGTTTTTAATTTCCTGTGGTATTCAACAGGATGTGTGACTGACCCTTAACTCTAGTTCAGTACCAGGTTGAAGCAGAGTGAATCTGAATTGGTGTCAGCAGAAGCAGTCTTTTTTCTAGAGATTCAAATTGGGGTCTGAGTCCAAATGCATTCCTGGTGGAAACCAAGGATTGAAAAATAATAATCTGGCAGAGGAATTTAAACATAGGGCATGTCAACAAGGGTGTAGAGGAAGGGAGGGGGGATCGCAGACTTACCTGCTTCCGTGATCCTCCCCCAGAGCCTAGACAGCTGTGCGACGTCCTGAAAGGGTAGAGGGACATTGCGGCCACGGTTTTTTTTTAAAGAAGAGGAGCCGCATGTGTAGGGGGCAAAACAGATAAGTTTGTTTTTTAAAAAAATGTGCCCATCTCCCCTGCCATCCCTGGGATGGTGAAATTGCTGCTTTCCCACCCCCATTGGCAAAGAGCCTCCCTGTGCAGAAGTCTAGGTTATCCCGGGAAAATGGAAGAGTCAGGGACACACAGGGATGACCCTGGGGGAAAAGGCTTGTTTAGACATGCCCATAATTTCACCAATGAGTAAAATCATAGGTGGGCAACCTATGGCCCTCAAATGTTTTGGCCCACAACTCCCATCATCTCTCATCATTGCTTATGTTGGCTAGAGCTGATGTTGTTGTTGGCCAAAACATCTAGAAGACCACAGATTACCTATCACTAGATTCTAGGCTCCTCAGGCTCCTTTCTACACACCATGTCCTTCTCATGGCTATATTTTCTCTGAGCTACAGGAATGTTTTGCTATAGATCAAGCCAAATAGTAAACCCTTTGCAGTGTGTACATAGTAAGCTGTTTCTTTCAATCGGGAATTCTCTTCCCGTTTCCAATGGCCTGCACCTAAATTAGAAATGTTGTAAAAGTTATTATATAATCTTCTGGATGAAAAAACTTCAGTACTAGAAGCCTAATTCTACTTTTTATATTCAGATCAGTCAGTACCCAGTACTATTACTGCTCTGATTTTGCTAATTAGTTCATTAAGTTGCATAATAATTGGTTTACTGCCACCCACCCCTTTATGAAGCTAGAATTGTGGAAATAAAATTGATTTAGGGCCTTATTCTGATCCATTATGCTTACTCTCTCATATATCCTGGTGTTTGCTGTATGTTTATTCCCTACCCCACATTTCCCTGGTCTGAGATCTGCATATTATACCAAGCATTTCTTCCCCCCCCTCCCTGTGTTTTTTTAAAACTTAAAATGCATGGACATACTCTGGTTTAGATAGGTTGTTTAAAGATGTGGATTTTATACAAAACATATAAGCACTGTTATGGAGGAAAACATCTGCTTCTCACCTTAGGAGGTAAAGATGAAACTCAAAGAGTGTAAGATATGTTAAGTGGGCCCTATTCTCCCCTAGCCGTTTCTGTTGAATAGTTGATGTGCAGAACTGCTTGACTCCAAACTGAATAATGCAGCTGACTGCTAACCCAGAAGGTTTAAATGTGTAGACAGAAGCCAGGGATGACTGGACATGGATAGCAAATGCTAACAATCCAACTGTCCTTCCCATTGGTACATCTTCATCTTACTTATGGCAAATCAAGGGTAACTGTGTTCATGTTTCCACGCTGAAGAAACTACTGCGAAGGAAACTTTTCACAATTCAATATTCTCCAGTACAACTGGTGGAATCGACTGCAAGAATTGACTATTCTATAAAGCAGTGATGCGGATCTTCTAGCCCACAGAGGTTCTGCATCTGGCTCATGGAGACTCTTGGGGTTCTTCTAAGGAGCCAACCCTGCCCTGCTGTAATCTCCAATCTCAGATTGGCAATAATAGTAGGGTTGCTGGTGGGAGGGGACTCTGCCAGTGCTGGCAGGAGCGGCTGCTCTTTCCAGTGACCCCTTTCCTCTGTCAAGTCCTGTTCTTCATATTGAGAGAAGAATTCCATGCCTCTCTCAACACAGTGAAAGACAAGAATGGGTGGAGCAGGGAATGACATCAGTGGGCATGGGCACAGCCAGTGACATCATCTGGCCAGCAGAGAACCGGGGGTGGGAAATTTGGGTCTCCCACTACTTATTTGATAGTGCATCCCTGCTATAAAGCTATCACAATTGAGTCCCACAATATGCATGTCAGTGGAGATACAGATTCCATCCACTAGACATCCTAAAAGAATCAAATGCATCTACAGAATTACAATGGATGGAATCCAGTTCTGTTCTCCCACTTACGGAGCAGCTTCCATCAGTGGCACCAGGATGTAGATGGACCCTCAAAATCTGTGTCAGATGGTTGAGGGGAACCTCTGGAGAAGAATTTGGGTGCAGCGGCCTGCACAGGAGGAGGAGGCTTCTTCTCTTGCAACTTTTGATTCTATCTTATGGGGAGAAACTTGCAGGCAAAAGGAGATATTGTATATATACTATTGCATATATACTATTGTCTGCCTGACCTTGTGCCCTCTGACCAAAACTCTGATGGTGCTTTTTCAGCAAGTAATCACTAAGCCTAAATGCCTGAGTGCCAAATGTTAGAACAGTTAATGTAATATGCCAAATGAGTGATTTAAGCAAGATTGATAAAACTCTGCATGGCAATGCAATGTTCTATAAACAAGTTAAACCCATAGTATCTGAGCATGGGCTCATGCAAGTCTGCTTCTTTCCCCTGCTCTTACTTCTACTTTTTTTTTTTTTACATGATCCTGCTTGCCCAATATTTCCTGAGTTCAAGATCTAGTGGAGAAATTTAATTTGTGAGCCCTGGGTAAACCACCACTAGATGGATACACTATGCTGCAATTTCTGTGATTGCAGAAACATTCATTGGCAGTCTAAAAACAGATCATTCTGACTGATGAATAAAGGGCTGTTCTAAAAACATAACCATCCCAGCCCCTGGGGATTTAAATGGAAACATCTAAGTAATGAAAGCAGCGGGTAAACTCAGTAACATCTGGCACGGGAGAAAAGACCTTAAGTTTGTTGACTTTTTCTCTTCAGAGTCAAGTGGAGTTCCTCTTTTGCTAGGTTGATGCACCGGAATAGTTCCCTGAATGCTTTTCTGTGCCTGGTCATAGAGGGGCTTGGGTTAAAAAATGAAAACAAAAACAGAGTCATGTGTCATAGGGAAGCTTTAGGAGAAGAGGTCCTAATCCTAGGCCATTATTAAAGTTTTAATTACAAATTGTAAAAGCCTTTGAGTTTTTATGGATTGCCACTGCATAATAAGCAGGTGATAGTGGCATAAACTGTGTTGAGGACCATGTCATACTTCGAAGGTTAAAAAGTACACATTGCATATCTATATTGTGTACATGTTAAAACTTTTGAAACACGTAAATGTCTTTTCTTTATCTCATACCCACTGGGAGCGGGGAATGCAGGGAGATGGGGCTAATTGTGGTACTTCCTGCCTGGATCCATCTCCAGCTGAGAGCTCCCCTCCCTCCTGCTACCAACTGTCGCTGCTGAGGCCATCAGTGGGAGAGGAAGCAGCAGCCAGGCACCTCTTCATCGTGCCTGGATCTGCATGAGACTATTAGAAGGAGAGGGAAAGGAAGCAGCTGCTGAACTTTGCAACTAAGAATCTAGTGCCTGAATTTGCTTCTTCCCCACTCCTCCCTCCCAATCCCCTGTTCTTTTGTGTCATGTTTTTTAGATTGTAAGCCTGTGGGAAGGGACTGTCTTAAGAAATATTTTTGTAAGCTGCCTTGAGAGCCTTTTTGGCTAAAGGGCAGGATCAAAGTGCTAAAATAAATAAATAAATAAATAAATAAATAAATACCTAAGAATAAATAAAATACCGGTGTGTGAGTAGTTTAAACATTTTACTGTACACTCTGTGTGCAGTTAGTGTTACTAAATGTGTGTGTGTGTTTTCCCCACTACCATTAAGATGTGTTGCTCATAGCCTAAAATCTTTTGAGTGGCTTAGCTTTATGCATTCCCTTCCTGCCCGCCCACCTCTCCAGTTTCCCAAACCAAAGTAAATACTATAATAAAAAAGATAGATAAGGATCATTTTGGTATATTGATATCCCCAGTAGAATCTTTACTTTTAGAATTATTAACATAGCATGCAAATAAAGCAGTAAATCTTAAGTTCCCCCTTAAAAATACACTTTTGAAAATTTAGGGATGTGCGAACTGAAGTTCTTCAAGTTCCATTTTAAAGTTCATTCCAACTTGGCTTCATATCAGATTGTGAGCTTTGTTTTGTTTGTTTTCACAAGAAAATCCATTCATATATTTAGATGTATGCATCGATTGTGCACATTTTTCAAAAGTACGCATTTTATTTCATGACCATTTTTCAAATTTACACATGCTGTCCAGCACATTTGGAGAGGGGGTGGGGGTCATCCGCAAATGACCCTGGAAGGTTGGATATGCACAGACTTCAGCCACAGACTCTATCTGAATCAATCCTCGATCCAGAAAGTACAAACTGGCTATATCAAAAACAAACTGAACAAAATGAAACTAATCAGAAACAAACTGAAACTAAATTCTCATACATTCCTACTTTTCACACATACACATGCACACACACAGAGTTCTATTGAACATTGTGCAAACACACCTCCACATGTGCGACAGGGTTTCCACTTCCTCCCCTTCTCTGTGTACCTCCCAAACCTTGAAAGAAGATTTGCGGGGGCGGGGGGGCTGCACAGGGAGGAAAAATCTGTTCTGCCTGTACTGTCTATTACACTGGTGGATGGGCACATTTTTTCACAACTGTTTCACAAGACAAAAAACTAAAGTGCACAATTAATATCACTTTATCTATAGACTGCTTTGTTCATAGCATTGCCTTCTTAATAATGTAACCCAACATAGTGCCAATAGATAAATGCAAAGTTACGGACGTCAATTCCCTTAAAGCTTTTCTAATGCTTTTTTTTTTTTAATGGTTTCTTGTAAGCATCTAAGTCTTCCTAACCGAATGATGTTTGCCAATGTATCTTTTTGCTAAATTACAGGATGTCAGACATGCTTCATGAGCAGTTTTCAGGGTCATGTAACATTTATATTCTGGTGAAGCAGATATAAGTGTTATTCTGACACCACTGTATATAGCAGGGTATGTTCTAGCTGAGAGGCAGCGAGAGTTGGTTTTAGTCACTTCTGTATGTTCAAAACATGACATTTACTTAACATGCCAACCAAAGCAGAAAGGTGGTGCAGCATAGTAGACAGAATGCTGGCTTTGGAGGTTTGGATCACTGCGGACAAACTTTCGTGATTTTCCTTAAGGATAAACTTGGTTAAAATGGACAAGTTAAAAAAAAATCACCTAGGAAGTTTCTCTTTATTGTATATATTTCTAAAGCTACCAGATCAATATTTTAAAACAATGAACATAGCAGAAGAATAACATTTCATCTGTGGACTTTCACTGAGTTGGTATGTTCTGTACTAAAAAACATCCTTTATAGGTGTGTCTTACCTTCGAAAGAACAGTGATTTGAAATTAGAGACATATATCACCATGGTCTCATATACTCTGATGCAGGGGTGGGCAGAAGGCAGATCTCCAGATGTTTTGGACTTCAACTCACCAAAGCCCTGAAAGCATGGGCAATGGCCTGGTCAAAACATCTGGAGATCTACTTTCCACACACCCCAGGTCCAATGGACTGCAAACTACCTTCTTCATCATAGTTCTCTCCTGTTATCTCACCCTGCCCATGACCAGACTATTGACTATTTTGTGTGCCATTGCAAAGCCACTGCAATCAAAAGACAATAGCAATTTTCAATAGCAGTAGGGATTCATATTTAATTCCATTAATGTTCCATTGCATACGGCATCCTAAGCCCTTATTTGGTATTCCACATTCCCTGTTGCCCAAATGATTGGAAGGTACTTTACAATCAGATCTCCCTCCACCTCAAAAAAGAATAATAATAGGAACATAAAGAAGAGCATTGAAGGTCAGATGCTACCAAGAAACATTTCCTCTAAAACATGAATGTTTGTGTTAATTAAAGCTAATTTGGGTAAAAAGCAGACACTGCATGGCTTATTAAATTTAGACCAAACATGAATGCCAGCAAACATCTCTATATCTGCATAGGATGCCATCGTGACATCATGAGCCAAGATGGCCTGCTTAGCAAGAGCTAACAGGACCTGAAAAACTAGTCAATTCAGGGCTTGTGTTATCTCCATCAGCATGCCAAAATTCTTCCTTGGAGGAACCTTTATGTTGGTCATGAATTCCCAGATTACTTCTACCATTAACCTTTAGCACAACCCTGTAACTAACTCTCTTTTTTTTAAAAAAAAATAGAATTAACATGAAACTAAAGTCCAGCAAATATTTAACTATTAGCCAAGGATAAGTAGGCAAACACAATCCTTAATTAAATATTTGCCAACTAGAAATGCAATGCTAAGTGATTTGTTCAGATTCTGAAAAATAAAATTAAAAATCTCTAATTATTTTAGCACCATTTTAAATATAAAAAATGAAGAAGGGGGAAGCTGTTTTGAAAGCATTAACTGAATTGGTAATATTGGGAAGAGCTTAAAAATAAATATATATCTCACAGTAGCGTTATATTTATTGCGCTTAATTTAACAAATTATTGCAGGAACAACATCGACAGCATTTTCCCTGTAAAATTATTATACTTAAATGAACTTTTGACAATGTATTAATTACAAGGACATGACCACATTTATTCTGCTGATCCAGTAATTACATGCATTAAAGAAATATTTATCAACGGACCATGTAGCATACTTGGGTGGTGTGGGGGAGGGGGACATAAGCTTTCCTTGCCAAGTTGTGTTTTCTCTCTTCAAGGACTTCTTTACTGTTTAAGAAGCCTCTTTTGAACTATCCCCTATCAACATGGGAAGGAAATGCAGAGGCGTAGCATATTTGTTTTTAAGTTCCAGATAAATAACAGTTCCTGGGGACCAGGCATTTTGGACTGTACAGGACACTGCTTGCTCTGCTGAAGTCTATGGGACTAGGATCACAACAAGCAAAGTATGGATGAAATGTTTCCCAGAGATATGAAAAGATATTGGAAGGCTCCATCTGGAAGCCTACATCATGTTGTGTGACCAGCTCATTCGTCAACTCAAATGTCAACATTGCTGAAAACATGAGCAGTATCCTATTGTGCTTGTGCACCAGCAGAAGTGACCATGCGCCCAATGGGGCTTTTGTAGTTCTACAAGCAATCCAAAATGAGCAGAAGTGCTTGTTTCCAGATCACGGCAGGACAGCAGAGCTCCCAGAAGGGAGTTCCGCTGACCAGACACTGATCTTGAAATGAGGTTTCCGCTCATTTCCAGGGTTACCTGGAGAGCTGCAAAGCCTCATTGCATCAGCAGTCACAGCTGTTAGTGCAAAAGACACAGCGGCAATGCAGTGGCAGTCTTTCACAAGATGCAGGGCGTGTAGTCATAAAAAATAATAATCCTGCATTTTCTTAAACCCTAAAGATTCATACCAGCAGAAAGCACTGGAGAGCTTTTATACCATTGTACCACTATGCCGATGGTGCTTCCAGATACAGAGGACCTAGCATTAATTATTTTTATTATTTATTTCATTTGTATACTGCCCCATAGCCGAAGGTCTCTGGGCGGTAATATTACATAACTTTAACAATCCAAAGGCATTGTGCAGCTCTTACATCTTTTTATTCTCAATGGATTTTCCATGGTAACAAAGAAGGCAGAACAACTGTTGGGAAAACACAGAAGGATTACAAGCGAGTGGTGATATGCTCTGGATCCCCTATAAAATCCTGGAAATGAGGCAGAGTGATGGCATGATAAAAAGTCTCATCTGGAAGCACTGTGTGCCCACTTCTGCCTGGAAGGCAAACGGTGGCTGGTTTTCCAAGAGAGAAAAGTCAGGCCTGTAGAAGCTCCCTTCCCTGAAACTACCCAACTCAGGGATCAATGAGGACACTGTGGAGTGGGCAATGAAGAGACATCTACTACTAAACAAGGAAACCATACATGAGCACTATTTTGTCTTATCCCTTTCTTGGGTGATCAGTATATGTTGGGAAGTTAAGAAGCTCATGCATTTCAGATTCATCTTAGTTTCATTTTCCACTGAGGGCCAAAACAGACCTTTCTTTCTTTCTTTTTCATTTTTACTGTAGAGTAGATGCAAGATCACCAATCCAGATTGGGATTCTAGTTTGTGGGGTAGGGGGTTAATCCTTTCCCCCTTGCTATGGCCCTGAACTGGATCAGACCCTTCACACCTGTCATTTCTATTACAAATTAGTGATCCTTTTGCTTTATGGATCACACTATTTTGCAATAAAAACTGCAGGTGTGCAGCCCCCAATCCATTTTGAGTCCACCATGTGGAGAAATAATTAAAATCCTGTTTTGGCCTTCAGTAGCTTATTCAAATAACTGCACTCACTGGTCCAGTAATAAGATTATAATAGAACACTTATTATTCTAAGTGCAGCATTCTTTGGGTCTGATCCACAGTTCCTTGTGTTCAACAGTTGGCTCCTCACATGCTGATATGCAAAAGGATCTGTTCTGTGGAACAGATGGTTGACATGCAGTTAACTTTGACAGGGCTGATGACTTCTTGGACAAAAAAGATGAGGTGCCACATCACCCTGACACTGCCAATCCAATTGTCCATGAAGAAGTATAAAACAGGCACATGTGCAACCTGAGTGAAAGATTTGGATTCCACACACCCCCCCCCCACCTGCTGGTCCCTTTTGTTAAGAAGAAGTGAAACTAATCCGGGGGTGGGGGCAGACAATCCATGTACAGAAATTAGTTTCTGTGTGCAAATTTCCCTTGCTGGATTTGAGCATATTTCTAGAATACCAAAGAGAGTGTACATTTAGTGGTGATGTAGTAGAGTGTGTGCATGTAGATGTATGTGTATATTAATGCCTTTTATCTGAAAGTATTTATATATATATTAGGGATGTGCTCCGCTTCTAATCGGACCGGCGAATTAGAAGTGGAGCGGGGTGCTTCGCCTCCCCTTAAGGCGGAGGCAAAGAGGATTGGGGGGCCGGCGGAGCGTGGCGAAGAGGATCGAGGTGAAGGCGGATCCTTCGCCTTGATCCGGAGCTCCGCCGGAAAGGTAAGTGGGGTTCAGGACTTCCTGGCTGAACCGCGGGCTCAATTGAAGAAGCTGACGGACCGCGGACGGAGGCAGGTAAGGCCCTCCTCCCCCTTGGTCCCTTACCGGGCTCTGCTGCCATCGCCGCACGGGCGGCGACGGCGCCAGGGCCCGGTAACCCCCCCTCCTCTCCTGGCCTTACCTGGCACCACTCCCCTCCACTGCGGAGCTCCAATTTGGAGCCGGAGCTCCGCGGAGAAGAGGAGCGGAGTATGGGCGGAGTGGTGCGGAGCGGGCCGATCCGAAATTTTCGGATCGGCCCGCGGGGCAGAGCGGGGGGTCCGTGCACACCCCTAATATATATGTGAGCCACCATATGCTAAATTTATGGAAGGAATGGTTTATAGGAATGATGCATAGTGAGATCCAAAATGTATGTATGTATTTATTTATTTATTTATTAGAAAAGTTCCCATTAGGGATGTCGCGGATGCCCAACTGGGTCCAGGAGTCCATTGGACTCCCTTATGTTTGCCTCCCCAGCCCAAGTTGGGAGCCCATAGAATATTTGCAAGACTGCAAGTCGAGTGCCTGTGTGGCCCAACAAGCACCCAGCAACTGTCTGCCCTCTCCCGGAGTCTCCATTGTGTGTAGTAATGGAGGCTCCCAAAAATATGTAATCCCCCCCCCCCGCATAATGGTTGCTGTAAAGGCATGAATGCTCTGTTCATGCCTATCTGCCATGCAGCTGTTAAAAAGGAGGAGTAACCCTAACTCAACTTCACAAAAATGATTAAATACATAAGGATTCAAAGCCCTACTATAAAAGGGCAAGCACACAAAACCCAGGATCGATGGATCTATTAGTTTTAGATAGGGAGGGATGAGAATTTTGTTTCAGTTCATTTTTGATGAGGATTTACCAGTATTTTCAAAGTTCTTCATATTTGGGACAAAAATGATTAAAAAAAAAAAATGAACGTGAAGGAAACTAAAACAGAGAAATTTGTCAAGCCAGACCCAAGGCCATGAATCCCTAGATCTGTGTCAGATCATTATGAATGTGTAATAAAAAGCTGAAAATAGCACGATGAAAGCAGTATATGGAACGTGGATTTTGCTCCAACAACTATCAGTACACTTCAATAAAGCAGTAGCGTAGATCTAGCCCTGTGTATTAGACCATATTTGGTGTGCTGATTTTTTTTCTTAAAGGATTTGTACCCTATTAAATTTGGAAGATGCAGCTGAAAATTTCTTTCCTGGTAGATTCTGATAGTAATTTACCAAAACTCACAAATTTCAACATATTCAAGTCAGGAAGAAATTGAATATTTTAAAATTTAAATGCGGGAGAAAGCAGATTTGCCCATCCTTAGCTTTGGGTTTTCCCACACATTCCAATTTTTGAAATCGGAAGTCATTCCATCCCATTTATGAAGAAACTTCCGGATTTTGGAAAGTTCTTATAAAAAACACACAACATGAACAGAATAAAATTCTCAGCTATCCCTACCTGTGATGGATTGAAAGACAGCAACTCTGTCGTTCTTTTATACCAACCACCAGAATAAACCATTGTGGTTGGATGAGCATGCCACAATTATTCTTTTGTGAAGTGGGGCGGGGGGAAGGAAATGTAGAAAAAACCCAAACTTTTTGATAGGGTTCATAAAACAATGCCGCTCTTGCTACTGTTCCTTTATTTGCGATGTTTTGCTGCAAATATAGTTTTTGAAAATCAAATAATAAAGGATACAAGGTGGAACTAAATCAAATGTTACTGAAGGTTATGCAAATGCAGGAAATTACAATCCTATTTGAATATCATGTCGTGTGTCTACTTAGATGTGCATTTTCTGCTATGTTTAAGTTAAACAAAACACTAAATGACTGTGTAGTATGACATCTCATTAATATGTTTCCATTCACATCTGTGCCTTTAGTATAAAAAAATAGGCAGCTCCAGTGATAAGAGATTAGGTCCTTTAATTAGAAACAAATGACAAATCACTGTTAACCCCATGTGATGCTTTCTAAAACTTCCATCAAAAATTCCTCTTAAAACATTATTAAACACAAGTTCACCAAATCTACTTCCTAGAAAGTGCCATTTAACAAAACTCAGGCAGGATGTTAATACTGGGGGCGAATTACAGGTTGCCAATGCATTTCCTACAAGGGGATTGACAGGGGATCATTTTGTTATGGGGCCACCTCCAGCGTGTTGTGACAACCAGTCATTACACCTCTGAGCACAGCACTCAGCTGTAGGTTTCTACAGGATGCAAATAGCTCCAAATGGGTTCAATTTAGAGAAGGCAGATAATGTATCATTCACTTCTTTAAGGTAGAAGCTTTTAATTTTCAAAGGAAAAAAAAAAGGAAGTGGAGTACATTTCAGTTTCTGGCGGGGAGGGGGGAAGAGCTCAACTTAACAAAACACACTGCAGAATGGATATGTACAATTTTTAAAGAACCTTAAAATAAAAAGCTTAACTTGCCATTTTCCCTCTGACATGTGTGTATATATTACCCTGATTCAACCAAAGTTAGTCCCACTTAATTCCTTTGAAATCAATATACGTGAAGTTAGCTGTGACTAACTTGCCATGTTCACCTCAATTGGACTTAACAGTGTGACTAATTTTTGTTGGATCAGGACCACAGAGCGGGCTGACAAAAATCTACATTTACTCAGAAGGTTATTATGGTTATCTGTTTTAAAATGAAAAGTCTAAGTATGTGACTTGAATTGAATGTATATATGTGTAACTAGTTGTAGGTAGCTACCAAGAACCTCTTAGAACCTAATAAACATTGTCAAGAAGTAGTGCATAAGCACCCTAGCTCTTTATATTGATTCTAAGGCATTTTAGACACATAGAGTGTTTATACATTAAGGGAAATTGCATTGTTTACCTGGGTCTTTTGTGCTTCCTGGTTCTTTGATGTGATTGCTATGGGCTGCATTACATGAGAGGAGAGGGATGACAAGGGGTTCAGTTCCACTGAGTTCTATTTAGACAGTGCCATCTAGTGATGGAAGAGCCTGTTGTTTCATGGCTATTATCACTTTAAAGTGTTTCTTTTTATCCCAGGATTTCTGGAGAATTCTGCGTGGGATGTCTTGGTTGTTGACAACATCATGAAATTGACCCGAAAACTTCCATAGGTGGCCAATCACAAGTGTACAATAAATTGCTCATTTAAAGGAGCCCATAGACTAGGCAGATAGATGAGGGATATAAAGAGGGAGAAAAAGAGATGGGCAGCCAGCCAAATAACTTAGCATTTCTTGACCACCATTGGAAGCATGAAAGTTAGTTGAAACCAGACCCTGGAACTGCATGGAATAATATCTTCTCAACCCCTCCCCACAATAGTGGGTCTTTTTGGAATTGCTAGGATGGTCTGGCAGATCCCTTTTGCATCAGGTGGTCCTTAAATAAAGACCTCTTTAAGCACCTTTGTGCACTGATGATTTGATCCGAATGTACAGGAACTAAGGACTGGATCAGGCCAAGAGCTGCAACTCCCAACTAAACAGCCTCTGCAGGACTAAACATTCAAATCCCAGGGAGCTATGCAGACTGAAATCAGAGTAATTTTGTGTACAGTTCACATGTTCAGATGTTACAGAGCAGAATTCTCATATCTTATAAATTTTCTAAGTGTTGGGACTAAGTGTGTGGGTGGACAGATGTTTAAGCTTTGGGGAGAAATGTTTAAATTATATGTGAGCAGCAAAAATAATCTGGGAACCTGAACGAATGGCAATAATTATGTAAACATTTCCTTTTTTTATTGCTCATGATGGTGGTCTGATCGAAAATTATTAAAAAGAGATAGTTTCTAATCTGGACAGAGGAATATCTGTTGGTGATTGGTTAGAAAATGGTCTCTTGATATTTGTAGATTGCTCCTGCAGAGCGTTAGCCATTTAAGTAGAGGAGACCACCCAGCTTGGATAAAGGAAGGGTCTGATGCAAGCTATTTGGAGTGTGGAATAGAGAGAGGGACAAAGATAGGACAGATACAGGCACCTCTCTCTGGGGATCTGATGTGTGGCATCAGATCTGCTGCCTGGTAGGTAGAGAACCAGTGTAGTGTTGTGTAGTGGCTAGTGTGCTGGACTAAGACTCCTGTATTTTGAAGGCATAAAGAAGCATCCAAAAGAAATAGCCTTGAAGTTGCCCATGTAAACAGCAGACTGAGAAAGGCACACAGGGGGCTGTCTATATGTGCTGAAAGCTCCGAGGTGAGTGTGCAGTGGTGCAGTGTCAATTATATGATGTAGAAGCCACTGCACAGGCATCCCAGGGCTTCCTCCTAAAGCTCTGAAGCAAAAAAATTGGGGACTTACCCTGACTTTTTTGTCCGGAGCATGGTGAGGATGGTGTAACACCATCTGTAGCTGCGCTCCGGGGTTGTGGCAGATGCATGGCCAGGCGGATGGCGACCCCTGATTGGTTGCCAACTGCCCAGGCAGTGGGAGGTGAGTCTCCCTTTTGCTTGGGGGGGAGTATTCCCTTCCCTTGGCTTCCATCCCCGTGAGCTAATGGGGGAAAGCCAGGGAGGGATGGGCTGTGGCAGCAGCAGTGGTGGCTCCCCCCCCCCATCATCCATATAAACCCTGCACTTGATCCTTGGCATGGGGATAATGTGGTGCAATGCAGGAGCAAAACCGTGGGATTTGGGGGCTCTGCCGTTGTCAAGACAAATCCAGGTCATCTGATCACATTCTGCCCCACTATGGTAAGATGTACTGCATTTCTATTTAAATTATAATTATTTTTAAATTTGCATCTATACGTATAAATCAGAATAGGCAAGTTCCATACAAATGGGTGTCCTCTTTTGACTTCTTTTTGGTGATGCATGCCCTTGCAATTGGTTACCCTAACGAGGACTGAGGAGGCCCAGGTTCAAATCCCCAGTGAGTCCTGAAGCTCATTGGGTGGCCTTAGACCAGTCACTCTTCACCTGCTCACAAGGTTGTGAAAATTATAAATTGAGGTGAGGGGTGAGTGAGTGGGAACCATGGCTTGTATCCAATACAAGTGTGACTCAAGCCCCATTCATTTCAATCAGTCTACTGTAAGTAGGACTACCATTGGATACAACACTATGAACACTGTGTTGAGCTCCTTGGAAGAATGTGGGATATAAATGTAATAAATATAATAATAAGGATCAGTGTATGCTTTTGCTTCTACTTAAGATCATCTACTTGTATTTTTGTTTAAAAATGAAATATTTTAAAAATGTCATCAGTCTCGAGTAATCTCTCCTCCAAAGGAAACTAAAACCCAGGTAGTCGCTGGAACTTCTCGCTGCTCAGGAAAGCAGACATTGTGCAACAAAACAATAGTATAGAATTGTCCTTCTGATCAGAGTCTTTAGATAGTGTTCCTATTATATGATTCATCTTGTAAATGCAGGGAATTCTGGGTGACTATGCAAATATTCTCCCCATTATATCAAAGCAGTACCCCTAACAAATACAGGTTTGTATTTTCACCTACCAGATCATCCTGAACATAATGTATTCCTTCATGACAACACCCTTCAGTTTGACAAGCAAAGATCTTTGGAAATGCAAGGCAGCTTGGAACAAGCCAACGGAAAGATGTAATTGGAACAGTGAGGTCTTGGTCAAACCTTTCCAAAAATCAGGATTGAGATTTTGTGTGTGCCAAAGAACTCAATAAATATATTCATTGCAGAGTGCAGAGATGAATACATGAGATGATATAAGCAGTAATAAAATTGGAACGTGGGTGGGGGATCCAGTGAAAAGGAAAGAGAGATATCCAAATGGAAAACAAGAACCACATCATAGCACAGGGGTCCAAAACAGATGACCAAGATGAATGGAGCTCACTGGCCATGTATGGCAGCCCACCAAAGGTTCAATGTTTTTTCTGCCTCTTCGGACCATAACAATGAGGAAGGGGCAATTATCAAGAGCATTCCACATTGCATGGCTGCTTGGGTACATTCAGTTTGTGAGGTCAGAAGTTTTCTAGGCCTGCCATGATACTGATGGAGTATAAACAGGTCCTCGCTCTCGATCAAAACAAACAATGCTTTAAATTCACATCTAGCAGCTGCATCCTCTTCCCCCCTCCCCAAATTTTACTCAAAGGTAGGTGCAGGCCAAATCCAGCTCTTAAAAGCCCCCTGTCCTCCATACTAAGATCCTGAGTAGGCACTATTTGCCTACTGCAGAACAGGGGCATTTTTAGGCCTTGGCCAATTCCCTAGAGCCCTGAGTGTCTATTGGAGCTCTGAGTGTCCAATGGAAGGTGGTTGTGTATGTGTGTGTTGTTTTGTTTTTTGCTTCCCTTAATTGCCATGAGAGGGATGACTTTCAAGGGAGATTGCAACTGGAGAGGGAGGGGTTAACTCTCCCCTCTCCACATGCTGCAACCCACCCACCCCCACTCACCAATCCCTACCTGGATGGCAATTAAGCTTTAAAAAAAGTCATCCCCACTTGGTTCAGGATGATCTGGGGCAGGGTGCAATCTAAAATGAATGCTTCCATTATTTGAGATTATTTGGATGTGAAATTTCTCTGGCAGGCTTTGCCTCCTGTGAAATGTAAATAAATCCCCATCATTATTTCTAAATTTGAATATGTAGATATTAATTATCATATGTTCATTGTATGCAGATTTGTGTCTTATGGGCCTGGGCCCCAAATCTTGCAATACCATTGCTCTTCAGTCATAATAATAATAATAATATAGCTGCTAAATACAGATTTAAAGTAATGTCTTATTTTTCCCTGTGTTTGGCTCCAAATGAACAGCATTTGTGTCATTCTGCTTTAAAACGTATTGTTAATGTCTACGTGTGATTACAAGAACTTTTAATTTTGCCCTAAGAGGCCCAAAACCAAGGTGATATGACTTTAATCAGAGATGGCTCCTTGACTCACGAGCTAAATTCTCAGCTTCCTGAGAAAGCTTTAAATGAATAAGGAATACAGGAAGCCTATTTTTCCCCAGTTCCCTGCCTTAATCATTGAAGAGCTATAGCAGAGGCTTGGCTACAATAGGACAACTAGAGAACTCACAGGAAGGAATGAGAGATCAAAGTGAGGAGAGCTGATTGCATGTTGCGCCCAAGTGGCGAAGGTTAAGCTCTTGGATCTGTATCCTAACATAAAAGTGGCTTGGTTTTCAAAAAGTACAGACCACCCTCATGTGTTAGAGGCTGTCAGTGGAAATTGCTAGCAGCTCTAAAAACAGGAACCCTTCCTATACCAGAGACTAAGCCCAAAATTAAAATGAAGATTCCCTACCGTCACCACCCTAAAAAAAATTGAACATTATAGCCAGGAGATCAGCATTTTTCAAACCGTTTCCCCCAAACATCATTTCGGCATAGCTGGCCTCACGCAAGCTTAAGCTAAGCCATCATCATCATTGTTAATTCCTTGCTACAGGAAACAATGAAAATGAATGGATTTCCTGGATTCTCTTCCCATTTCCTGAAAGCAGGAAGAGGACATTTAAACGGTCTCCATAAGCACAAGGGCAGTGTGAATATGACACTTCCTGTTAGACTGTGCTACTGTATCCGATCATTAGCATCTTAAAAGCCCATTTATCATGGGGGGGGGGAAAGAAAATGGTTTCAATTTTCACTGGGTAAATGCAAAGAAAAAGTAATGATGATGCTAATGGTGCTAACATCAACAGCTTGATCAAGTGCTCCATGGGCTCCTTCAGACAGGGAGAAATCACATTTCCTTACTGTGGCTCTGCTTCCTGCTTCTCTTCTGCATTTGCAATGGGCAGAAATTACACGAGGAATAGAGCAGCAACCACATGACCCATACAGTTCAATGGCAAGAGTGCCTTCTAGTGGGTATTTTATAGCGCAACCTCGCCGGCACAAAACAGGAAATCTTGACAAATCCCGACTTATTTCAGAAGATTCAGGTTTTCTGTGGCTTAATTTATAACTCTAAAACTGGGAAATGGAGCAGGAGATGCACAGGAGGTTGACATGGTTGTCAAAATAACCCATGAACATCCATGAGTAGCAAGTCACAAGCATGCTATAAAATGCTCATTTAAAGAAGCTCTATGGAATCTTGGATCTATGGAGAAGGGGATTCTTCCCTCGCCCCTTGCCCCGCTCTATAGATGGCTAATGAAAGAGCATAGCTCTGAACCTGCTGCAAGGACTGGTAGAGTCACAGCATGGCACGAGAGCACCCATAAGTCACATTTATATTTATATTAATCCATTTATATTCAAGTGCTTTTCGCTTACTTTTTCTAATATTGCTGCCCATTCACCAATGACAGAGTCAGTATGTGACATCATTGCCCTGGGATACTCCTGGTGAAAATAGCGGCCCAGCACAGGCACAGGGTGGTTCCCATGAGGATTACACATGCAATTGCTCTTGCTTGGTGATGCAAAATAATTTTAACGGACTAGTATTTCAGCCATTTGCAAGGTTTTGTTGCTATTGTTGTTTGCTTAAGTAAAGCCTTACTTTTATGACATACAGTAGCTGTGATGAGAAAATGCAGGGAGATCATGTCACAGGTCCTGCCCCCACCCACCCCACCTACACAAATTGGGTTGGATCCAAAACCATGCGAGGGGATATCAGTTTCTATTCTATTAGTGGATGACTGTCACTGCACCCAACCTGTTGACCTGGTTAACATGATTGCTGGGCAGTTGACAAACCATGTTAACCATTCAACCTTGTTTTAATGGAGTTGGTGAGAGTACAGCTGTTTGTGCTTAGTCCTGAGGGACCCTAGAAAAGAATTGCTTCAAGAGAGTTCCACATGCTTACAGTTTGCTCATCCGGAATCCATACAAAGATCCAACTGAATATGTGTAGACATGCCCCTGACATGCATTCATTCACTACAGTTGTGAAGTGAGAACAGGGCCATGTCTTGATGGCGGTGCATTGGTTCCGCGAGCCCTAATACCCATGCATTTGCACTCCTTCGCATTGTCCCCATGTGAAGGAGCTAATGTGGGGTTTACAGGGGGAGGAGGGAACATGCACCAGCTTGCTCCTTTTAAAAACTTCTTTAACTATGAAGCTTTGCAGTTCTAGGAAACACGTGGAGGTTTCCCTCTCCACGCTGCCCTGGTGAGCCCACGTCTAGCTGCAGTTTATTTTTATGGTTTCCCCCCCATTTTTCTTTAGGCAAAGCTTTGCAGGTTCCACAGAGCATGGAGGCAGTCCTTCGCCTGGGTGTCCATCTGTTTGGGGGCTTCAGCCATTAATTCCTCTCCCATGACCCTTAGGAGAGAGAAGAAGAGAGATAGGCACAGAAGCAGGGAGCAGCAGGGAAGGGAAGGAGGAGGAGCAAGAGTGTGGCAGGGAGGTGAGCGAGGCAGCCTCTTCCATGCCCAAACAACTCTCTCTCCCCTGGAAGTGCTCTGCCGAGAAGATGAAGCTGCAGCAGCAAAAGGGGAGGGAGGGAGGGAGTTGCCGGGGCTGTGCTCTGAAGGAAAGAAGAATAACTCTCCTCAGGTGACAAAGTGGGGAACAGGGCAGGGAAGAAGCAGTGGGCATGCCAGGGAGAGACATCAAAGTAATTGAAGAATTTAAGGGAAGGGAAAGGAACCTCTTGTGCAAGCACTGAGTCATTACTGACTCTTGGAGGGACGCCAGCTTTCGCTGATGTTTTCTTGGCAGGCCTTATAGCAGGGTGGTTTGCCATTGCCTTCCCTGGCCGATATTACCTTTCCCCCAGCTAACTGGGTACTCATTTTACCGACCTCAGGAGGATGGAAGGCTGAGTTGACCCGAGCCGGCTGCCTGAAACCAGCTTCCGCTGGGATCGAACTCAGGCCATGGGGAGAGTTTCAGCTGCAGAAACTGCTGCTTTACTGCTCTGCGCCACACGAGGCTCATTGAAGAATTTAAATTTGGAGGCAATTCTTTGCAGGCCTGCCCCTTCTTCTGTCCTTGCCAATGGCGACCAATCAGAGGTCTCCATCTGCCAGGACACGCCTCCGTCGCAAAGCCATAGGATGGTGACAGACTGCAGATGTCATCATCACCTCACAAGAAGAGGAAAAAGTCAGGGTAAGACCCCAACTTTTAAAATTCAGAGCTTCATGGGAAAGCCCTGGGATGGCTGCTGCATTATATAAATGACCTGCCACCACTGCAGATCCACCCTGGGGCTTTCCCCTCATCAAAATGTGCCCCGGACTTGGTTTTGGTTGTGAATTAGGCTGCTAGCATCTTTTCCCCATTTTAAAGTCCTTTTGGGACACCTGGTCATAAGGTATCATAGTATTCAAAAGAATGCTTATTGAACTTGGACCTTCATGTCAAGGGTAAAACTTCCCAATTTAGTGGAAATCCACAACTCATATATGGTAATACACAGAAGTTATTAATATCTTCTACTTCCACATGCATTACAGAATGCCTGGATATTACCAAACCTCTACATAAACATATTATCCATGTAGTCATTAGCACTGAACTATATTGAATATGTAAATTGTTATGAAGCTGTAGCTTTAAGAACAGAGGAGGAAGGCTTACTCTAAACCAGAATTGTCTCATTTTAACAGGCAATTGCCATCCAGGGTCTCAGACAGAGACTTTTACCATCACTTACTGTCAGATTCACTCATCTGGAGATGCCAAGGGTCTGAACCTGAGACTTTCTGCATGGAAAGCATGTGGTCTACCACAGATCTAAGGTTCCTTCCCCGCTATTTCCAGCTCATGTTCTCAGAGTGTACAGACAGTGAAAAATGCATGCAAGGTATCATCTCAAGGCCAAAGTGCACATTCCTTGATTTATACTCTAGAGTAAACACAGAGGTCCTGATCCAGAGGTCCTATCTCACAAGAGCGGCAAGATTAAACCTAATTGTATCAAGCCCTGCACTTTGAGATGGCATTGTGATAGCCTTCTTGGAAGATATGGAGCATCTTATGTTAATATTGTATTGGTTTTATATGTTCTTTTTAACTAATTTTAAGTATTATATTGTATTTAGTGTTGTTCCCCTCCTCAATCCATAGGGAGAGGCAGCTTATTATTATTATTATTATTATTATTAGTAGTAGTAGTAGTAGTAGTAGTAGTAGTAGTAGTAGTAGTAGTATGTGCACATATCCTTCTATACATGAGGAAGATAATGGGCTTCATCAGACAGGGGAAATCACGGTTCCCTACTGTCATTTCTCCCCTCCCCCCACTTTTGTTGCACAATACTTCCTCTTTCTCATGGAGAAGAAAGAGGAAGTAAACAAAGACCATGTGGCCCATTTTTATCATGCCACTTTTCCTGCACACAGCAAGAGATAGTGGCAAGTTTTGCTTCTAAAAATAAGTCGTTCTTACCAGGGACTTATTTTGTGATGGGAAGAAGGCCTGAAGGAGCGGGAGATGCATGGGAGGCAAACGGCATCATCAAAAGGACCCATGAAAAACCATTGGTGGGCAGTAATAAGCCTTTGATAAAACACTCGTCTGATGACATTCAATAAGATAAGACATCGGTGTTACAGTAGTGCAGCCATGAACACATACATTTGATTTGAATAAATCAGGATTGCACGAATCATACCTCAGTGCTATAGGCTGTATCTGTGGGACACTCTCATAATATATTACTTTGTAACTGTGGGGACAGGAAACAAATTTATGCACATCTACCACACACATGCTGGAATTTGGGCTGAATGAATGTGTGAATTGGCCCATTGTTTCACTTGTTTACAAACTGCATACTGTACAGAGTTCTTCAGCACCTCTGATGGCAAACTACAAGCCCTCACTTAAGATTTATGGACAAGTGTCAACTGGGTTGTTATTCTTACCTCAGCCATGAGGTCTCAGCTTGGACAGCTTTTTTTATTACCCAAATCTTCCTCCTGCATAAATTAGTAATACATTTTATTATATATGAACCAAGGAATGATACAATTATCCCATTGCCTCACAGAACAGCCCCACCAACAAGCCCCCCAATTGCCCCCTCTGTGTGCTGACAACTGGGCCTACCAAGATTCATGACTTCAGGGATGTTGAGGAAGAATACCAGATGTATGAAACCGATTGCCAAGAGCTATGTAAGTGTATTCATAGAGAATGGGCAAAAACAGCTGTGTTATACTAGAGGGGGCAACAGTTGGTAAAGCTTCCTATGTTTTTTTTTCCAAGATAGTTGCTGGTTCTTTAATTGGGGGAAATGTTGCAATCCAAAAACCAAACAGCAGATACATTTGAATCTCTCTACATTCATTCACCTCAAGTTCACATTGTAATTCAATGAAAAACACAAATGTAGTTATAATTTAAGATATTGTATGGAAGTCTTAGCATTTTTTTTCAAAACATAAATTACATCAGATTATTGATCTTTTTAAAAGCTTACTCCAACAATCAGCTTTCTATCTCATTCTCTCTAGCATGCGCTCATTTCCTTATGTAAAAGAATTTAACCAAAGGAAACTAGCATTTTAATTCAATTTTGCCTATAAAATATATAATTTTATTTTGTCATAATGGCTGCTTTTATTTCCAGGGTCAGATTTTATTTAAATTTCAGCCCATTAGGAACAAAAACTTGCCATTTTCTGATAAACAAAATCAGCAGGGAGGCCTCTTCAAAGTAGAAATGTATTTCCATAGACTTTTGTTCAAGCTGATCTAAATGACAGGTATATTCCACTTTTCCGATGTTTAATTTTAAGGATCCTTGGGAGGGAGAATAGAAAGAGCATGACATTTGAAACAACAAAACTAGCAATCACCCAAGCAATCCAGTGACAGGGAGATGGAAGGAATATGTATAAAAAAGAAGTAAATCTATTGCTTTGGACCACCAAAGAGGCCTAATATGAGTAATTAGCAGAAAACCGTTCATTTTCCTTTATTTCCCTCCCCTGTGAGTGTTGTTTGTAGAAATGCTCAGCCCTTTTGGGATTCAGCAATTTAACTGTTTCTTTGAAAGATGAAAAATGAACTCCAAAGTACTCATTTGAGTTGTGATGGATGAAGAAAACAACTCAACACAACAACAACACAGCATTGCAGTCACTTTAGAGTTTGCTAAAAACTATCATATGACGTTAATTAAAACTCTAATGAGTCATCGTTCAAAATATGAGGTTATCAGGAGGCCATGGCTGATGAAATTAAATATTGTTTGGAGGAATTGTCCATTGTCAGTTGTTCTGCTCAAAGCTTGGTTTAGGTTCATATGACTTAAACTGACCAAAGTCGGTCAAAACCCCATGGCTGAAAGTCAAAGCAAGAGAGAATGTTGGGAGAATGGCATGTACAGCCAACACTTCATATGTTATGTTTGGTATAGCAGTTCCAAGTTCCAAAGAAACCAACTGCCATTTAATTTTGAGAGACGCTCAACTCTTTGGCACTGGGGACAGTGGCACTAAAACAAAAAGCAAAGCTATGGCTACTACACACATTGTTCTCCTCTATGTGCACATAAATCATATCTTTGAATCCTGTGTTGTTGGAATCCAACTCCTATCATTCCTGATAATTGGGTCTGCTAACTGGAGCTGATGGAAGCTGCATAACAGTACCTGGAGATGTTCCCCCACCTGTTCCCCCACCTGCGTTGTGGGATACTGAAGTCTTCACTATCACCAGCTTCTGTTCTTTCATGGAACTACTGAATGCACATAACCATTCTTTTCAAGTGTTGCCCTTCATATTTTTACGTTACATGCAAATAATGCATTGCACACACATCTAGGCCAGAACCACATTTCGTTTCATACAGATACAATCCCATCATGGTGACATTATATCCTTCTTTTATACCTCGTAATGTGCACAATGATACCTCTTGCAGCATTTTAGGTAATACGGAATAAAAAGTGGGAAATAATGCTAGAAAAGAAGCATATGGAATGCCGAATATGCTCCAACAGTTATCAGTGCACTTCAATACCGATAAAAAGCACTAGTGTATATCTAGCCCTAGTGTGGCCCCATATGTATATGTAAACTGCCCAGAGAGCTTCGGCTATGGGGTGGTATATAAATGTAATAAATAAATAAATAAATCTTTTCAAAAAATGTGAGAGCCAGGCCATTGCTAGACAAGGCGTTAGCGTGGTGTGAGGCCCAGTTTCCCTCCTGTGCATCCAGATGATGCACAGGGGAATCCGGGGTCAGGCCACGCTAAAACCTCCCTTAAACCAGCATAAGCAAATTCGCTTATGGCCTGGTTTTTCCGCAGCCCCGGCCTGAGGCCGGGGCTGCGAAAGGTCTAGCAGGGTCCGTGGCTTTTCGCAGCTGCTCGCTTACTCGCGAGTAGCCGGGAGAAGCCACGGACAGGGCACAGTGCTCATAGGAGCGCTGTGCCCATCGGGCTGGATGGGGATCCGAGGGGGGGGGAGATAGGGGCTGCGGGGAAAGGCCAGACCCGGCCGGAGAGAGGGGGGAAGAAGGCACGGAGCATCGGGTGAGGGAAGAAGGCATCGGGCGAGGTAAGAAGGCACGGGGCATGGAAGGAGGGAAGAAGGCATCGGGCGAGGGAAGAAGGCATGGGGCATGGAAGGAGGGAAGAAGGCATCGGGCGAGGGAAGAAGGCATGGGGCATGGAAGGAGGGAAGAAGGCATCGGGCGAGGGAAGAAGGCACGGGGCATGGAGGGAGGGAAGAAGGCATCGGGCGAGGGAAAAAGGCACGTGGCATGGAGGGAGGGAAGAAGGCATCGGGCGAGGGAAGAAGGCACGGGGCATGGAGGGAGGGAAGAAGGCATCGGGCGAGGGAAGAAGGCACGGGGCATGGAAGGAGGGAAGAAGGCATCGGGCGAGGGAAGAAGGCATCGGGCACGGGGCATGGAGGGAGGGAAGAAGGCATCGGGCGAGGGAAGAAGGCACGGGGCATGGAGGGAGGGAAGAAGGCATCGGGCGAGGGAAGAAGGCACAGGGCATGGAAAGAGGGAAGAAGGCATCGGGCGAGGGAAGAAGGCATGGGGCATGGGGGAAGGATGGGCGAGCAAGGGGGAAGGAGGTCATCAGGCATTGGGGGGGAATCAGGGGCAGGGGGAGCAGGGGGGCTTTATTTTTTTTAAAAAAACCACTTACCTTCTCCGGCGGCTCTCCGGCAGACATGGCCCCTTTAACTAAAAAAAAAAAAGGCCGACACTACGGGGCTTCCCGTTGCCCCTTCTCAGCCTAACCTACCTCACAGAGTTGCTGTTGTGAGAATAAAATGGAGAGGAGGAGGATTATATATGGCATCTTAGGTTAGTGTCAAGGATATATTTCATCCCAAGCACCAAATTCCATTTCAGAAAAGATCTTGGGGGCTAAAGCTAATGGGCAGGACCAGAAATACCCCCAAATTCCGCCATATTGTAGTTTAAAGTTTTTCCTGCAGGTAACTAAGCCTTTGGAGAGGCTTTATAGCCTGTTAGAAAAGGGAGAAAACTGCACAAAAGCTGGGAAGCCGCCATGCAATTGCTGGCTGGGGGGAAGGTGGCACAGCCAGAGTCACACCCACATCCCCGGAAGGCCGGATTCTGCACCTCTGCTAAATGTATCAGCAGCTGAGCATTATTATTATTATTATTATTTTTATTATTATTATTATTATTATTATTATTATTATTATTATTATTATTATTATTCAGTAGTAGACAGAGGGAAGTAAGGTTTAAGTCTCCCCCTGCTTTGGTGACGAAGAAATTACACACACACACAAAGAGAGAGAGAGAGAGATGATATTAACCATCTATAGAAGCTTTCTTCCTGGCTCTCATAGCAGCCTCTGGGGAGGAAGTTTTTCATTGCACCATGACAGAGTGGAAAGGGTTAACTCCTTCCCTGTGTGATATGACCCAAGTGAAAAACCTGGGGAGGGGTGTGTGTGACTGCAAGAAGATCAAACCAGTCCATACTCCAGGAAATAAAGCCAGATTGCTCACTTGAGGGAATGGTATTAAAGGCAAAACTGAAGTACTTTGGCCACATAATGAGAAGACAGGATACCCTGGAGAAGAGGCTGATGCTAGGGAAAGTGGAAGGCAAAAGGAAGAGGGGCCGACCAAGGGCAAGATGGATGGATGATATTCTGGAGGTGACAGACTTGACCTTAGGGGAGCTAGGGGTGGCAACGGTCGACAGAAAGCTCTGGCGTGGGCTGGTCCATGAAGTCACGAAGAGTCGGAAGTGACTGAACGAATAAACAACAACAAAAGGAGAAAACACAAGTGTCAATTTTAGCATCCAATCTAATTCGGCCCTGATTTGGCTCCTGCTTCAATATTAAAATAAAAAACTGAGAAAATTAGGACAGAAGAGAGAGAAAATACACCCAAGGACCAAGTATGGAAGCAATTTTAACAGGTTGGCAGGAGAGCCAGGACTGTTTCATAGCATAATGGCTATGAATTAGGAAGTTCCCTGTAAAAATCCTGCCTCTGCCATTTTATTTCTATATTACATTTCTCCGCCACCTTTCATCCAAGCAGATGAAGATAGCTTACAAGGTGTTTCCCCCTCCCCTCCATAAATTACCTTTGCGCAAGGGTCCGATTAGATACTGCCATTTTAGGGTAATAATAAGGACTTTTGATAATGTATGTCAAGTTCCCTGAAGATTATAAAGTGCTATATAAATATGAAGTGTTATTATTACATGAGGGAGTGGTTGGAATCCATAAATGTAGCATAGAATTTTCCTATTGTAATTAAAAGAAAATCCTAAGCATGCATTAATACAAGTACGGGTTTACATATGAAGCCTGTTTGTTCCCCCCCCCCCCCACTCTCTCTCTTCCCATTACGAAGGACAATACTGGAAGTTAAAGAGTGAGGTTGCTATTGAGTATGTGAATGAAATTCTTGTTCACTCAATGGCAATTGTGCTTCAGTGTCTGTATGAGAAGGATTACATTGCATCTGGTGAAGGAAATTAAGGATTAACATGTGTATTATGCCAGAAAAACATTATAGGAAAACTGTCAGTTTTATTTTACAAGGAAATAATCCTTTAAGTCTCTTAGGACTGAACAAAATCTTTAGCATACCCCCCCTTTCCCTTTCCACTCATGGAATACCCAGCATTTTAAACTGGCATTTACCAACATAGGTTATTTGCATAAACGACTGAGAACAATATGGATGCCTATCCATTCTAACAAATAATTTAAACCAGGAGCTTTATTTTATGAATGACATACCTTTTGGGGTTACTCATACATTATCTTGGCCTAGAAACAGGAGAGAGAGATGAAACTAGGGATAAATCATTTGAAGTATTTACTCTTCTCATACACCAGGGGTACATAATTGAAATCTCTTGTGAAGGGGACACAGACACACACACACACACACACACACACAGAGAGAGAGAGAGAGAGAGAGAGAGAGAGAGAGAGAGAGAGAGAGAGAGTTTCACAGTGCAATGGTAATTTAAGACTAATTGTTTATTTAACCATTTAACTATTGTTTTCTTTTTCAACCAGTCTATATTCACTCACATTTTCTCTGAGTGCCGGGCCGGATCTACACCTTGTGTTAAATCATTACAAATGTGGAATAAAAAGCAGGATATTACAGTATGAAAGCAGTATATGGAATGTGGGTTGCGCTCCAACAGTTGTCAGTGCATTTCAATACCGCTATAAAGCAGTAGTGTAGATCCAGTTATTGTGAGTACAGGAGCCCCAGTTTTTGTTCAGATCACAGCATGTGGAGAGGGGAGGTCAAACCCTAACCCCCCACCCCGCTGTGATCCTAATAAAAATCGACTACCATTAGTACCAACGGCCTGATCCAGATTAACTCACAGTGCACAGGGAAGAAGAGTTTAATCCTTTTGTTCCTAGCCACTACTCTCCTGAAATCCCCACCCCACCCCCAAGCATGGAAGTTAAAGATAGTTTAAAAAAGAAGAAGAAGTTATATTGGTGGCAATAGGAGCTTTTTATTTATCATCCTTAACTGTCAGACCTGGGTAGGATGGTAAAAAAAAAGGGGGAGCTCTGTTGTCACCAATGGAGCTTTTTAAACTAACTCTGTCTGTCATACCTGGGGTGGGGAGTTTCAAGGTGTTCACAACCAGGGAAGGGCCCTTTAGTTAACCACTCTTTTTCTGCTTCCCTACTTCACATGTGTCTTTGAAGCCCCATTCCTTGGCACTCTCTTTTTCCTGCACTACTACTACTTTCTGCATCCCCATCTCTCAGTTACCCCCTTTTCTAGTTCCCCATCCCACAGAACTCTCTGCATGCCACCTATTTTCGGCTGCTGCTATTGGTCTCTCAGAGAGCCAGGTCCAAATGTCTTGCTGCGATGGGTCCTTCCTTTCTCCAAGTGAAATATGGGTGGGTAGTTTCCCTGGCGATTGCCTGTGCTGCCACGAAGCATCAAGGAAGAGGTCTACCACCAGCAGTGGAGTAAGAGGGGGCAGTCAGCACCACCAGCACCAGCACTGAAGGGAAGAAAAGGAGGTGGCCATCACCCCCACTGTGGTAGTCATTGCCAGTGTCACCACAGGAGGACTTGCATTGGCCCTGGTAATTTGTGAAATGATAGACCTTTGCAAGCTTCAAGGACCCACCAAATGACCAACTTTTCAATCTCTGGAGATCTCATCATGGCATCTCTTTAGTGACTCTGTACTATGTGAAATAGTGAACTCTTGTTTGGAGCAATAAAATAATACTATTTCATTACTATTTTCTTTTTAAAAAACATCTAAGAATTTTACACCTTTCTCCAAAGGAAAGGACATTCTTTGCACAGAAATCTAGTCCATTTTGATGCTCAGGGAAGCACAGAAGTCATTTGCAATTGCACTTAATCTTAATAAAAAAATATGCATTACAAAATCCTTGTCTTGAGTAATTAAAATGTAAGTGACAAAGCTAGGGTGGTATACTGTCCAAAGGCATGAAATTAAACCATTCCCAATTTCAAGATAAATGTCCTGCACATGTAACTTGGTTATTCATGACTTAAGTATTCAACAGAATGCTATTCATTTTAGGAAATCCATGACATCTATAACCATAGGGGAAATCTGGTTCAAGTCAGCTTTCACATTTAAATATTACTTGCAAATTCATGTTCAGTTTCACGTCATCTGTGTATGCAACACTGACAGTGTCAAGGCAGACCTGGGGATTTCTCAGCTCCATATTGAAGAGAATTACATGGCAGAAAAATAATTACAGAAGTCCCCCAGCATTCATTCATATGTAGTTAAGTTAAAAGTAATAGAATAGACCATATTTCCCACAGAAAGGTATAACTTCATAGCATTAAAATGGAATATATCAATATCACATCAAAACCATATATAGGATAGGATATTTTTAGGTTAATGCTGCCATCATTATCATTTATTTGTGCAGTGGCTAAAAATTCCAGGGTGTAATAAAAATAGTTTTTAAAAGATGGGTTAACACCTGCTAATTCTTATCTATTTCCTGGAATGTCCTAGGAAGCTATACTTAAAGGTTCCTGCCAGCTTCTTAAGATGACCTGAGGCATGTTGACTTCTCACATTACTGTATCTGGTCAATAGGCATCTCTACTAGGGCTGTATACCGCCTCAGCTCCGAACCCTGAATGCAAAGCAGATCGGGGTGGTTCGAACCCTCCCGAATCAGATCAAAGGCAGTTTGGGCGAAGGCCGAGGCGGCCCAAAGCCAAAGCCAATTGTCTCCAAAGCTTCAGGCTGCCTCGGTGCTTCGGAGCCAGCCCCGCCCGCCCCCATCTCCTTACCTGCTGCCTCCGTCACCACCACCATTTTTCTTCTGGCGGCTTCCAGATTTTAAGTTATTGTGCGGCCTACTCCCTTTCATTTCCGCCGGCCCCGGCAGCAGGTAAACCTCCCTCCCCTGTGTCCGCATCTGCCGCCACCCCTGGACACAAGCCAGCGGTGACGGCAGCGGCCCCAGGTAAGCCCCCCTCCCCACTTACCTGTGTCTAAAGCCACTGCTGGCTTGCGTCTGGTGGCTTCTACGCGAGGATGCTGAAGGCCAGAAGCAGGCCACAGCCCTCGGGTAGAAGCCACTGAAGGCAAGCCAGTGGCAGTGGCAGACACAGGTAAGTGGGAAAGGGGGGCTTACCTGGGGCCTCCGCCATCCACGGTGGCGGATGGCAGAGGCACCAGGTAAGTGGGGAGAGTTTTCTGGTACAGCTGGCACCCAGAAAACTCTGAGTCACCTCAGAGGGTCTGAATTTCACCTCAGCTTCAGTGCCGAGGCAGATCAGGACCTCCACAGCAGCAATAACAACCAGAGCACAGGAGTGGCAGGACGCTTTCCTGGCAGCACCCACAAGGCATTAATATGTCAGGGGTAAAGATTAGGGCTGTGCACGGACTCCCTGATCCACCTCAGAGGACGATCCGGAGCCCCCGAAGCAGCCCCGATCCACCTTGCAGCTGCCTCAGCAGGTCCTTTTTTGCTCCCTATGGCAACACCACTTTGATACTGGACCAGGGCATGGGCAGACAGTGGCTGTTGGGATGGGAACAATGCAAATAGATGGAGGTGGGAAACAGGACTTCTGGGATACCAGAGATAAAGTGCCCTTCCTCTTACACATCTTGGGAGAAACACAACATGTAACCATGGTGGTGGCTACCACAGCCACTATTGGGACAGCCACCTGACACAGTCACACAGGCACTACTTCAGGCGGAGAGATGCTGTACTATTAAAGGTGAGCTATTCCACCTGTGTCCTCCCCCCCTTCCCTCGGAGATGACTGGAGCTGGAAAAAGTGCAGAAAAGGGCAACTAAAATGATTAAGGGCCTGAAACATCTCCCCTATGTGGGAAGCTTACAAGTGGGGTTGTTTAGCTTGGAAAAAAGGAGGCCAAGGGGAGATGTGACAGAGGTGTACAAAATTATGCATGGTATGGAGAATGTGGATAGGGAGACATTTTTCTCCCTCTCTCAAAATACTAGAACCAGGGGACATCCCATGAAGCTGATTGGTGGGAGATCCAGGACAAATAAAAGGAAGCACTTCTTCACACAGCGCATAGTTAAATTATGGACCTCACTATCACACGATGTAGTGATGGCCACCAATTTGGATGGCTTTAAAAGGGGTTTGGATAATTTCCTGGAGGAGAAGGCTATCAATGACTACTAGTCCTGATGGTTATGTGCTACCTCTAGTATCCGAGGCAGTAAACTGTGTGCACCAGTTGCTGGGGATCATGGGTGGAGGGTGCTGCTTCACCATGTCCTGTTTTGTTGGTCCCTGGTCAACAGCAGGTTGGCCACTGTGTGAACAGAGTGCTGGTCTAGATGGACCCTTGGTCTGATCCAGCATTGCACTTCTCATATTGTTATGTTAAATGTATCTATTGTCAGCCATTTTGAGACAATAGTTGTTATAAATCTCTTTATTTGAGTTTAGCTGCAGGCCTCACAGTAGGCCTAAGAGCCATTTTCCATGATATGCATATGACTGGATAGATAAGATTTGATAACGTAATGAATCCATACAGCAGAAGTCGTGTATTCGCCTCATACTTTAGATACTTTTCCTCATTTGCCTATTTTATCTGAATGCTGCCAATTGCTTCTGAAATGCTTGATTTCTATTATCCAAATCCTTCAGAAAAATGTTCACTGTTGCTGCAGTTGAACATTCTTAGCTGTTAAGCAGTTTTCCCCACTCTGTCTCTTGCAATACGATAAATCTCAAGAATGTACAATGCGTCAAAATATGTCACAGCAAACCAAAGTGCAGCACAATATTTTCAAGTGGAGCCATTTTTGTTTGCCTTCTTTATTAATCAGAGCATATGTTGTTATTACTAATCATTTATATTTCCCCATACATTTCAATAAACTCTTTCCTCTGTCTTCCTGCTGACTTGAACTGGGTGAATTATTCACACTGAATAAATTATTCAACCAAATGTAGCCCCTTTTCTGTTCACAAATTATCTGTGAATAGTTTTAATTTTTTTTAAAAAAATTCTTCTGTTGGTTATTCCACAAAGAATTAATTTGAACATAGTTTAGCCTATGGCTAGCTTGTGAACCATTCACCTCAATGAACCGGGAATTCACTATTCTTTATGCACTATTTATGTTATACCTACTCACCTTTTAAAATTTATAATCATGTAATAGCTCCTTTCCCACAAATGGATCTGAATTACTTAGAGGATGAACAGTACTAAAAAGACATTTGCAATAATTATTCACATTCAGAGCTATTCTTTCAAGAAGACATCACCTTTGCAAAAACGTAAATGCTGCTAATGAAGACACATTCATTCCTTCACTCAATACACTGTATTCAATAGGGGTGTGCACGGACCCCCCACTCCGCTTCATTTTAAGATCCGCCATTTTCGGATCGGCCCGCTCCGCCCTGCCCCCACTCCGCCTGTGCCCACTCCACTCCTCTCGGAGCTCCGGATCCGGATCGGAGCTCCAGTCCCCCCCATAGGGGGGGTTACCGGGCCCTGCCGCCATCACCGCCCATGCGGCGACGGCGGCAGAGCCCAGTAAGGAGGAGGGGGGCCTTACCTGCCTCCGTCCGTGGTCCGTCAGCGCCTTCAATTGAGCCCGTGGTTCCACCAGGAAGTCTGGGCCGCAAGTGCAGCCCAGACTTCCTGCTGGAACCACGGGCTCAATTGGAGACGCTGACGGACCGCGGACGGAGGCAGGTAAGGGAGAGGAGGGCGGGGGGGTTACCGGGCCCTGCCGCCATCGCCGCCCATGCGGCGACGGCGGCAGAGCCCGGTAAAGGACCAAGGGGGAGGGGGGCCTTACCTGCCTCCGTCCGCGGTCCGTCAGCATCTTCAATTGAGCCCGTGGTTCCACCAGGAAGTCTGGGCCGCAAGTGCGGCCCAGACTTCCTGCTGGAACCACAGGCTCAATTGGAGATGCTGACGGACCGCGGACGGAGGCAGGTAAGGGAGAGGAGGGCGGGGGGCGTTACCGGCCCCAGCTGCTGTCGCCGCATGGGCGACAGCGACAGCGGCAGGGCCCAGTAAACCCCACTTACCTTTCCGGCGGAGCTCCGGATCGAGGCGAAGGATCCGCCTTCACCTCAATCCTCTTCGCCACGCTCTGCTGGCCCCCCAATCCTCTTCGCCTCCGCCTTAAGGGCAGGCAAAGCTCCCAGCTCCGCTACTGCTTCTCCGGTCCGATTAGAAGCGGAGCACATCCCTAGTATTCAATGTCTAATGCTTGCATTTCTAGTGTATGTGTATAAGTGTGTTGGGGTGCAATTGAAGGAAAAGCACTTAAAAAAAAAGAACCATAGGAGCCTGCACACATTTTTTATTTATTTATTTATTTATTTATTACATTTCTATATTGCCCAATAGCCAGAGCTCTCTGGGCGGTTCACATCTGTTAGGCCAGGCTTTCAACACCTCTTTCTGCCTTTGTGGCCACCTCCAAATCTGTTGCCAAATATCAGGGGATCCTCTGGTTTCTGATGCAGCACAAAAGCATACTTGAACTAAGACTGGTGAGGCCCAGGTTCAAATCCCCACTGAGCTATGAAGCTCACTGGGTGACCTTGGACCAGCCAATTTCTCTCAGCCCAACCTACGTTACATGGTCATTGTGAGGATAAAATGGTGGTCAGGACCATATGTGCTGCTTTGAGCTCCTTGGAAAAAAGTGGGACATACCTCTAATAAATATCATCATAAACAGTAGCATATGTTTTAGCATATGCTCTACCTCATTACTGCTAAATGAAAGGAAAAATACCATAACTCTCCAGTATGCTCTCTCTACTACAAAGCAAATTAAAACCCTTCTGCCCATGCTCAGGAAAGGGGGCAGTGCCCAACAACACCTTAAAAGTGGCTTTCTGAGTTTAACAGAGGCATCTTTGCATAACTTACCTCAGTGGGCTACTGTAAGGATAAGGGGAAGGGGGTGAACCATATATGCCACTTTATACTCCTTCGAAGGTGGAATTTTTTAATTTAATAAATTTAATATGCCATGTTTTAGGGCAACTTTTTTCAACTTGGCACCCTCCAGATGTGTGGGACTACAACTCATATCATCCCAAAATAGTGTGGCTATCAGTTGCTTTGGGTGTGGATGGGAGTTGTAATCCAATACATCTGCAGGAGGCTCAGATGGGAAAGGTTGCTTTAGGCTTCATGACCTCACAGGGCAGCTTATAATAATCAATACCAATTGCAATGTAATTCATCATACGGGAACTGAAACTAAAGGGGAAATCTAGGCTGTCTAGAAATCTAGACTGTCTAGACACATGCTGAAGTTTGGTGGGTTCTTCTGCTCTCAGACATTGTTGGATTACATTTTTAAAATAGTCTTGGACTATCAACAGAATTGAATGGATTACAACATACTAGCTTTTCTCATTCAAGATACTTGTAGGGTGTACAAGTACTGCTGTCAGAAAGTTGCTAAATCTTGTATCAAATTTAAATGAGGTAGCCATTCTCCTGAGAGGAGTTAGATGTCTCACAGTTGCCAGCTCAGAGGCATAAGCAGGGCTGGCATCAAAGAAAGGCATGGTTGGGCATCTGTCAAGGGCCCACAACCCACTGACAAGAGCTCCCTGGACTTCCTCTTCCTTTTCACCATGGCAACCTGCTTGTTTACCTGCGTCTTGCTCTGACCCAAACAATGGTGCTGGTGAGAAGGAGTAGTAGTAAATGCCACTGCCTGCTTGCTCCCTGCCTCTCTGGGGAATGTCTGTCACTTGGAAATCCAGCCTGTTTCGGGCTCGCCAGAGTTCCACAGCATAGCTGACTTGGCTTGCATTTGCAAGGCGAGCCATGGGTTTTCTCTGAATTCCGGGAATGTTTTGCAGAGAGAGAGAGAGAGAGAGAGAGAGAGAGAGAGAGAGAGCTGTAATTTGCACAAATAGAGATTTGTGGAGATTAGGGCCACAATTGCATAATTTGCAAAAACTACAGCTGAAATTACACAAATTTGGGAAAATGGCAGTCATAATTTGCAGACCACTGAAACTCCACTAGCTGGCCTGACCCACTGCAGACTGAGTTGGGCCAGCTAGTGGAAGATGAACCAAAGTCCAGGGGGGTGAGCCAATGAAAGCTCATCAAGCTCCACCCCGCAACTGGATTCCTCTGACATCCCTAGCCTCTCTGCCTGTCAAGCAATTATGGCAGCATGGATGAGAAAGAAGATGAAGAGCAATAACAGCTGGTGACAACAGCAGTGAGAAGGTGGGGTCAGTGAGGGAACCTCACTGAACCCAGCAGCCTTCAAAACCTGGAACCAGCATTGGGCACAAGCATGTGAAGCGAAGGAAGAATAAAGAGGGGGTAGGAAAGCCCTTCTCACATTGGGCCAGTTCATAAGTTCAAACAGCCTACTGTGGCTTGTTTAAACCACTTATGCTTATTTAAGCCACAGTAGACTGTAGTACGTGCAGCTGGCCATTTTGAATATTCAAGCCCCAACCACAGTTTGTCTTATTGTCTGAACCTGATGGGGGTGGGTTGTACAAGAGTTAAATAACCCTTGCATAACCCATGGCCTGTTTTTGGGTTATGCAAGAGTTGTTTAACCTTCGCACAACCCACCCTTGTCAGGTTGGGAAGACACGACAAGCCATAATTGAACATTATAAAAAGCCACCCAGCACATGCCAGCATGTGCCGCAGCCCAGAGTGCCTTAAGCCACAGTGATCAGGTGAACCAGGTCTTTGTATCCTCGTACCTACTCTTTCCACTTCCTTTCTCACTCTCTTGCCTCTGCCTGTTATGGTAAGGAAGCATCTGGCCTATTGGAGTTGTAGAACCCCCACAAAATAAATGCCAAGCAAATGTAGGAATAATTAAGGTGGGGTGTAATTTCCTGGCAACCAGGGTAGAGATAGCTGCAATAGAACTGGGCGGCTATAGACAGATTAGTTCTAGGAGTTCTCACTGGTGAGCCTGCTAAAAGAACTAGGCCTCCTGCTGCTTAGGTTAATTGAGCATTATGGTTAGCTTTGCATTACAAGAGCACTCCCCTCTGCAATGCAAGACACTACATGTCGGGAATGCTTCCCTGTCTTTGCAGAAGGGAGTTCAACCTTTGACAAACACACACACACACACACACAATCCAACAGAAAAGTTTCTAGTCTGTCACGTGATCCAGGCAAACAAGTACCTTCATTTTTTAAATTAGTCTAAGGCCATTTTCCTTTTACTGTTGTATAAACAGAGAATTGAAGGGTAAAATAGTTAAAACTTAATGCTATAGTGCTAATGTGGCTTTTAAATCACGTCAGCAGCAATCACTGCATTATAATTAACAATTTATTGAACCAGCAATAAAATGAACATCACATTACTTCTTAAAGCAGCAGAATAAAATGGCTAATAAATAGCATAAGCCAGACAAATTGCAGAGTAATAGAAATTTTCTTAAGATTTATGGTGTGCAGAAAGATGGATGTGCTATTAGTAGAAGCTCCACTACTTGACAAAATTCTTTTGCAAAGACATAGTTACCAGGCGTGTCAGAGTTCACAAGTCTAAGTGGTTTATCCAAATCTCAACTCACTCCCATTACAGTGGGAAATGCTCATTACCAGGCTTTGAAAATGCAAGTGATGTGTACATTTGCCAAGATTCAAACTGCTACTGCCAGAAAGATACTAAAATATTTTACAAACTGTCAAATAACAAGTCTGCTAGCTTAATCTGAGTTTTAATCTAAAGGGTTTTTCTTTCCCCCCTTCAAATGGCAAATTCTAAAATTCCAGGCCCTGGGATACTTTAGCCTAGATTTGGCAAAAATGTAACTGGTTTTGAGATCAAAAAAGAAACTTTTTTAAAAAGGAGGGGAAAGAGTGCTGTATTTATTGAATCTCATCTAATTAGCAGACTGGATAAGCAGCAGTTTCAGAGATGACAAACTGATGTCCAGCTCACATATTAAATTCTTGGCATGGTTCCCATTTCAGTGTAGTTCAGTCCCATGCCACAGCAATAACATCTGTAGAAAGCAACAATATGAGATGGGTAGATGACATGCTCACATCCCATGCTCACATCACTGGCCCCACTGGGAGGGGCACTGCTGAGTGGTCTGAAGTAAGCTGCTTGATCATAGAGCATGGAAAACATGAAAAAGGTAATGGCATCCCATGAAGAACAGATTCACAGTACTATTCATGAAGGCTAGCTCTAATATGTCCTTCTGGTTACCTTCTGGTTCAACAGACATTTCAAAGTTTTTAACAGTTAAAGCTGTGTGGTTGTGGAATATTATCTGTGCAGCGCTCAGACAAATTGGTCACCAACAAGAGTCATGTGGTAACTAGCAAGTCACCATCTCAAAATGGCTGCACTGGTATCTAATGCTTTTCCATGAAGAAAAACATTTCAAACTACAACTGCTGTAGAAAATAATAACTACAACTTTTGTCTCATGTAAAACCATGCCATGGAAAATAATCCTTTATCATTTTGCAAGCCTTCTACATCTATTTTATTTTATTTATGTAAAAGATTCAGATTCCATTATTCACTTAAACCTGCAGAAAGGGTGTTTGCTACCCCAATTTCTGTAACTAATTAGCACATGAACTAATCAGCATGAACAAGGTTAAAGTCTTCATATTTAAAATGAAATAGGATCATCAAATATTCATCAAACATTTCCAGGTTCAAATCTACATTTTTAAAGTGAAATACATAGTTAATTCTTGGACTAATTAGTTGCTGAAAATTGCTGTGGCTGGTAATGATAAGAATATATAGCCTTCTTTAATGATGTATTACTTTATAAAGTCAGAAGATAAACTATGATTAACATACCGGATAACATTTTGATGATTACTCAATTAGATGAACACTACGATGTATTTGAAAATGGCAATGATCCTGATTTGATCATTTCAAGCAGAGAATTAGAGCCAGGAGCAATTTCAACCTTATTATGCCAGGGATCAGAAAACAGATCCCCTGTATGCATGCAAATTTTGCAGTGACTTCAATGGGTGTTTTCTGCTGTTTGAACATTGGAATCACTTGTGTCCAATCATGTATATAATGGGTCAAGATGTGAGCAGCCTCAGCATTAAGAATCAGATCTGAAACAGGTATAAAGTACTGAACTGGTGTAAAAACACTGGTATAAACATCTCTACACTTCAAAGAGTATCCCTTGGAGGATACAGTTCCGGTGTGACACAAGATCCCATAGGCATCTAAAGATGCTTATCAGGCACGAAACCATAGCCAACGATATTAACAGGGACTGGCCGGCGAGATCACATTACGCCAGTCCTTTTACAACTTCACTGGCTGCCAGTCCAGGTCCGGGCCCAATTCAAAGTGCTGGTATTAACATTTAAAGCCCTAAACGGTTTGGGGCCAGGTTATCTGAAGGAACGCCTCCTCCCATATGTACCTACCCGGACCTTAAGATCATCTACAGGGGGCCTTCTCCATGAGCCCCTGCCAAAGGAAGTGAGGCAGGTGGCTACTAGGAGGAGGGCTTTCTCCGCTGTGGCACCCCGGTTGTGGAACGAGCTCCCCAGAGAGGTCCGCTTGGCGCCTACACTGTACTGCTTTCGTCGCCAGCTGAAGACCTTTTTATTCACTCAGTATTTTAACACTTAATTTTAACTTAAATTTAAATTTTACTGTTTTAACTCTGTATTTTAATCCTATATCAACTTTGCTGTGTGGTTTTATCCTGGTTGCGCTTTTTATACTGTATTTCGTAATTGTGTTTTAAACTGTTGGGTGTTTTACTGTGGTTTTAATTTTTGTGAACCGCCCAGAGAGCTTCGGCTATTGGGCGGTATAAAAATGTAATAAATAAATAAATAAATAAATAAATAAAACGATATGTTTATGTCAAGATCTAGTTTTATGACACCAATCTGAAGTGAGGCTGAAGTGAGAAGGCTCCTATACACATGTTTCCCCAGGACAGAAGGTTCCTTCTAGGGATGTGCTCCGCTTCTAATCGGACCGGCGAATTAGAAGCGGAGCGGGGGGCTTCGCCTGCCTTTAAGGCGGAGGTGAAGAGGATTGGGGGGCCGGCGGAGCGTGGTGAAGAGGATCGAGGTGAAGGCGGATCCTTCGCCACGATCCGGAGCTCCGCTGGAAAGGTAAGTGGGGTTTACCGGGCCCTGCTGCTGTCGCTGTCACCCATGCGGCGATGACGGCAGGGCCCGGAAACACCCCCGCCCTCCTCTCCCTTACCTGCCTCTGTCCGCAGTCCGTCGGCTTCTTCAATTGAGCCCGCGGTTCAACCGCTTGCAGCCCAGACTTCCTGGTTGAACCGTGGGCTCAATTGAAGAAGCCGACGGACCGCGGACGGACACAGGTAAGGCCCCCCTCCCCCTTGGTCCCTTACCGGGCTCTGCTACCGTTGCCGTCGGCTTGTACCTTGGCGTGCATGTGTATCCCTGGATAAGCTATCATGGTGGCGAGTTTGAGGTTTTTAACGTGCAAATTGACGGAGCTATCGAAAGGGGTGTGAATGGGGTGCCCGATTTTCATAAATTCCCCCAAAATCAGGGGATGATGGGACTGCCTTGAGTCTTGGCATGTGTGTGTATCCCTGGATAAGCTATCATGGTGGAGAGTTTGAGATTTTTAACGTGCAAATTGACGGAGCTATCGAAAGGGGTGTGAATGGGGTGCCCGATTTTCATAAATTCCCCCAAAATCAGGGGATGATGGGACTGCCTTGAGTCTTGGCGTGCGTGTGTATCCCTGGATAAGCTATCATGGTGGTGAGGTTGAGGTTTTTAACATGCAAATTGACGGAGCTATCAAAAGGGGTGTGAATGAGGTGCCCAATTTTCATAAATTCCCCCAAAATCAGGGGATGATGGGACTGCCTTGAGTCTTGGTGTGCGTGTGTATACCTCCATGAGGTGTCATGGTGCCAAACTTGAGGTTTCTAACTTTAACAGAAAAAAAGTTGTATACTTTTTTAGCTTAATGCAAGCCTATGGGGGGGGGAAACGGAGCTCCGATCCGGATCCGGAGCTCCGCAGCAGAGCGGAACGGACATAGGCAGAGTGGGGGCGGGGCGGAGCGGCCCGATCTGCAAATCGCAGATCTGGAAGAGAAGCGGAGCGGGGGGTCCGTGCACACCCCTAGTTCCTTCTGCTTTCTTCACATATTCATCTCTGGCTGTCCTCTGCATCCTTTCTTTTGCTTCCACCCATTACATGGGAGTTTGAGGTGTGGTATGTGAGGAAAGTGGACATCATATGTATGGTGACCACAATATTGGGTTGGACCACTTCGGCCAGGAGTTATGCAAAAATAACCTTCTGTGCCAGTAGATAATGAGCCTACTTTAAAACAGGGGTGTGGGCTTAATCCAGCTTGCAGAGGTCCTGATCTGGCCTGTGGAGCCACCTTGAGTTCCTCTAGGGGGCAGTGCTTTGCCTCCAAGTCCATCACGAGGAATCCCCCTGGAGGAAACCTTCCTGAACTCTGATCTCCAATTGGAGATAATAGGGATGTGGGTAGCAGCAGACTCAGCTGGTGCTGGCAGGAGCCTTTTAGGGCAGTGTGTGGTGCCTGAAGTCCCAGGGGACCAGCCAGTATTGGGGAGAACAGCCACTCTGAAAAGAGCATCCCAGCACCGGCCGAGTCCTTTCATGCAGTGCATGGCAACCAAAGCCAGGGATATGGGTGATGCTGGGAGGACTGGCCACTTTCCCAGCACTGTGTGAGGAGCGGGCTGCCGAGTCCCTGTCTCTATGCTGAGAGAGGTACAGAACTCCAGGCAGGGTGTTCATGTCAATTGTGAGTTACAAGAGCATGGAGCAGGTGGAGGAAGGAACGAGGACAATGACAGTCCGACTTGGAAGAAAAGACCCCAAAGAAAAGAAATAACTCAGTGCGTTACAAAACTTTCCCTTTGATGTCAAATCAAGGATTTTCCAGATTTTTCTGTAACAGTCAATTTTGAGATGTAGAGCAAATCCTATTTTGCAGAAGTTCTCCAAACTTGCCAATAAAATATAGATTAGGACGTTTGTAGCCTAAATCTTTATGCTTTTATACAGCTGGATTATATTTACTTTAAAATTGTAAATAATAATAATAATAATAAATTTATTTCTTATCTGCCTCTCCATTTGGATCAAGGCAGGGAACAACAGTAAGTATAAAATACAAAAAACTGAATTAAAAACACAGTATACATTATTAAAACATCCTAAAAACATCCTACAAATGTTTTAAAATTCCACTGGATAGAAATAATAATAAATTGTTTTAGTAGTAATAGTAGTGTGTGTGTGTGTTTAATGATAGCTTACTGTTTTTAATGTTTTTGTGATTTTGTTGTTTTTACAGTTGTATGGTTTTTCATACACAAATACATAAATAATAACTCTTTAAACCTTAGCTGTCTGGATTTATAGTTTTTGTCCAATTTATACTTTAATCCCCATTCAAGAACCCTAACCATATTCTGGATCCAAAAATCACTTTTTATCATTGAACCTTAGCAGAATTCAAACAGTTTCTTGTCTGCCAGGGAAACCTCTGGGCATGTCTTGCTAGCCACAGCACCCCTACATAGTATCATAGTATCATAGTAGTAGAGTTGGAAGGGGTCTATAAGGAAGCCACCTTATAACACTGAAGTAACCATTTAATTTCAGAGGGTCCATAATCATGGGATTCACAGCAATCCCAACAAATTCAATTCCCATTGTGGGTGTGGTTATTCTGCTCATGCAGACAGTTATCCCCAAACTTTTTAATGTACCTTCCCTTTCTTTCTGACAGGGGAAAAATGCACACAGTGCGTTGGGTCCAGACTTAGTCATGCTTAAGAGCAGTGGGACTTAACTTAGTCACAAGTTGCTTAAATCCCATTGATTTCAATGCCCCTGCTCTAAGTATGACAAAGTCTGGATCCAAGCCATTATGACTGGACACACTACATTCTTATGTGCACAGGTAGAGTTGTGAGGAGGGGAAGAGGCTGAATGTTGAAGAGAATGGAAACCTTATGTCACATTAAGTGTAGATATCTTTCAGCACTGCAGCAGTCTAAATGTGATGTGCAATCTGATGCACATTGCAATAAACCTTCTCATCCACAGCTGTTGCAACTAGTCGAGATGCATGCAATGGACCACCACTATGATAAGCATTAGTTTGTGCAGCCGCTTTGCCTGCAAGCGGACCAAACATTAATCACATGCAGATGTCTGGAAAAATCAATGAAATTCCATGGATATCCAAATATGTGAGGAGACAAATAACTCAGTAGACTCTGTATACATAAAGGAAAGCTTTTTCACTCCATAAATGGTACGATCTATAACACCCTTGAAATGTTCTTGACCCACAAGAGAATTCTTCTTATGTATTGAATTCTAGTTCATCACAGTTCTGAATTTAAAAATTTACTGACAGTCCTGTGAAATCCAGTAGTATTTCTCTGTCTACGTAGTATCTCTACTGAAGGGGGGGGGGGGGAAAACACCCCACAATGTGCAGGGAAGCCCTCTCCCTAAAATATGACTTTGGTGACTTTTTTGGACTGCCTGCCATTTAAAAAAAATAGTGAAGTTATGATGCACTTTATGTAATGGAATCTTTTTTAAAAAAGAAGATTGTATTGCAAACAACCATTCACACAATAAACATATGTCAAATCTACTGCAAATAATATCCGTGGCCTAAAGTGTGCATTTTTGTATTGAAAATTATTAGAACAGAGGTGAAAGCTGCCTTCGAAGATTATTACTGCAAGTGTAAAAATTTTAGACATTAATGCAAAAGATGCCATAGATTCCACATGCCGGTTGCTCTTGTTCCAAGGGTGGCAGAGATTGGTTTGAATTAAACAGGGAAGATCTCATTAGCGATTACTATTCATATTTATATGAAATTGATCCGTTGCACAACACATCAAGCGGTAACATAATAACGTATTTTAAACTGCAGTTTACTTGCCATGGAATTCTGATGAGTTAGTAATTGATAATGACTCACTTGTTCATGAGTGGTTCATTTGGTCAATTTCTTTTGATATCGGTTCAAACACACCACTTCAAAAAGTTATTATGCACAGTCAAATGGTTTTGCAAAAGGAGTCTGTACAAATAGCAAAGAACAGGGAAAAATCAAATGATTTCTTCTTTCACAAGGAGGAGAAGAATAAATGGTACTTTCTACAGCTGTACTCCACACCATATTGAAGGGGCAATTGTATCAGAAAAAGAACATCTAACTAAACGAAGATGAAGGGCATTTCTGGAATGGGACAAGACATCAGAGCTCCGCTACCCTGTTCTTTCTTCACAAACTAGCATTTTAGCTCATCTCCAGTTACTTTAGGAAGCACGAGCTTCCCGTTGCTCCAGCGGTGGGTCCCACTGATGCACAGGCAGCATTGAATACTAACCATTGGCTATAATCCAACAAAGTTAGGTATGCTTAAGGTTATTGGAATCATGGCTATAATCCAACAAAGTTAGGTATGCTTAAGGTTATTGGAATCAACAGTCTTCAGCCATTGAAACCCAACAGTATAAGATGGATGTCAGAGAGTACTTTTCACAACCACAGCTTTAATTTTAGAATGCCTTCCACATCTCTCATAGATTAAATTTCATGCTTCTCCCATAATAAATTCACCCTTTTCCTTGACAAATCAGTGCTTTTACAATTCTAACTACAATGGGATATGACTAAAGGGACGCAGACTTAAGTAACAATACTGCAACCCTAAGCATTTTTTACTCAAAAGTAAGTCTTATTGTCTTTAGTGGGAGGTTTGTTTATGAATGTAACCTGAATTACATAAAATCACCTTGAATATGCAGCCGTAGAAGAAGTATGGATCAAATAGTAGAAACAAAATGTCTTGTAAGCCAAGTCCCAATGCTAGACATACACTATGGTGGGACATGGGAGATGGCTTTCTCTGTTATGGCACCCTGGCTGTGGAATGCCCTCCCATTGGAGGCCTGACTGGTGCCAGCACTGGCTTCATTTCAGCACCAAGTTAAGACATGGCTTTTTAACAAAGCCTTTGATGGCTAAATTCACCAAGCCTGTACACAGTTTTAATTGTTTTAATTGTTTTTACTGTTTTTAAATTCTATACTGGATTTAGTTTACTAATGGTTTGATTTGTTTTTAGCTGTGTATATTTATTGGTTTATATTGTTTGTATGATTTTATCTGTATGCTGCCCTGAGATCCTTGTGATATAGGGTGGGATACAAATATCTTAACAAAGAAATAAATAAACAGAACAGCCTTCTCCATCCTGATACCCACAAGATATATTGGATTTCAACTCCCATAACCTGTGACCCTTGCCCATGATATCTGGGGCTGATGGCAATTGTAGCCCTGCACAATATACTACATGTAGAGCATGAGACTGAGCATCTAGGCATATCTGCCACCTGAAGATGACTACCATAAGTGAGAGACGATATACACCACAAGGAAAAGTACAACAACAAAAATTAAACCTTGCAACGTGTACCTACCAGTTGAGTCTGACCTGGAGGAAAATTCTTGATTCCTCATTATTGAGCCTAGAACAAGCAGTGAGCAAGTCAATGACTGGTTTTGCATGACACGAACTATGGCTTGTTAGCCACCTCTAGGTCTGCCGCTTCATTTTCCTAATTTTCCTTGCCATACATGGGTTGTCATGTCATCCAGACCTGGTAAAGATGAGTGACTGGGGTGGTGAACAAACCATCCAGAACTAGAAGTGGCCATCGCAGGAAAATCCAGGCCTTTTGGGGGGTCACCAGATTTCCCTGGAGCCCCCAGCTCAGCTTGAATTTGCAAGCTGAGCCACAAGCTTTTGCCCCAAATCCAGGAACTTTCTCAAAGGGGTACCCCTTAAATCACCATTTATGCAAATTGCATCTGAAATTTGCATAATTTGCAAAAATTGCAAGCAAAATTTGTATAAATGAAGATTACTGCAACCACAATTATGCAAATTGTGGTTGAAATATGTGTATGTGCTGATTTAAGAAAAAACACAAAAATCCACAAATTGCCCTGACTCGATACAGTTTGTGTAGGAGCCACTTGTAGGTAGGGGAGCTAGAGTCCAGAGGGTGAGCTGCTGAAAGCTCAGCGGACTTCATCACCCCACCACCCAAATGGTTTCTACTGACATCCCTACCCAGAACCCATGCCCTGTTGCTGAGTGGTTTGTTAACTCTCCAATCCCCCCACCCACCCTCATCGGGTTCAGATATCACAACAACCTGTGCTTGCCAAGGATAATTAGAGAAATGAGCCATGGCTTATTTACCACTTTCATGTCATGCAAATGGGCTCAATGTCATTGCCTGGTAGAAATTTCCCAGCTAATTCCCTCAGCATTCTACTGAAGTTGATTCTAAGAGAACATCTGACTTTACTGTGAAAGGCTTATCATATGATAAGAATAAGGCCAAGACCAGGTTGCAACCATGATGGGGAGGATAGATATAAAATGTTGTTGTTTTTATTTTTTCTCCTTCTCCCCCCTTTCTACGGAAATAATAAAAATGTACTCTGCTGTTGACAGTTATTACCCATCTGCTGAAAAGCAAAACTCCAAAAAAGAAGATAATTATCTACAGGAAAAGGTCAGAAATTGGAAAAAAAATTGGGGAAACAATAAGCAGCCATATTTTTAGGAAGCTTTCATGCCGCTTTCATCATGGAGTGTCCTGCTTGGTGTATGTTGTGTCATTATTTATTTGTAATGTAAGGACCAGGAGTCAGGCTTGGAGCTCCAACTATACTTCTTTGTTAGGAAGCTTCTGGAACCCAACTGACAAAACGGTAAAAGGGGCTTGCCTGGAAACTGCCCTGAACAATCAAAACAGGAGCAACTGATAGTAGGCACAACCAATCAATCAAACTTGATTTTGTTCTGACTTTTATACTGTTAGTTTTACTCTACCCTGTGCCTGTTTGGTCCATTCTCTTCCCCTTCTTATTGTTTTATTATGATTTTATTAGAATATAAGCCTATGCGGCAGGGTCTTGCTATTTTATTGTTTTACTCTGTACAGCACCATGTACATTGATGGCACTATATAAATAAATAAATAAATAAATAATAATAATAATAATAATAATAATAACAATAATAAAAGCCATTCATATAAATAAATATTTGATGAACGATTCTGGTAGATAGTGACTTGCCTCTAATGATACCTCAGTGTTTTGAGATAAGTGTGATAATTTATTTGGGTGGTGTTTTTGAGCTACCCAATCACACTGAGGTGATGTGTGTTTTCTTTCTGTTACACGCTCTGCAGCTTCCCAGGCTTCCTGCACTTCCTGATCTGAAAAAGGCCTATGATTACCTCATGATCTCTCCCCCTGAGCTTTAAATGAATGCAGGAAGTTGTGGGAGCTACAAGCTACCAAAGAGATGATTATATAATGAAAGACAGGACACACCTCATGAGTGTGTGCAAGAAGCCTAAACCCAACTCATGAACATTTCTCTGAAATATTCTTCTCCTTTGAATTTCTTTTCGAAAGCAATTTCTTGTCTATCAAATTGAATGAGAATGGCCAAAATAAACATGGAAGGATTTTTTTGTACCATACTAGAATATACCCATGTTTCCCAGAAGTGTTTTCTCATTGTTGGAAACAGGAAGTTTGGTGAGATTCTTGGTCTGATCCAACAGGACTTTTCTTATATTCCTATGGGAGATGTACAAGCTCTGAGTAGTTGTGTTTTGGACAAGAACTCATAGGTGCATCTTGGCACTCCAGTGAACTTTGGACCATGACCAGTTTTGCATTATAAATCCAGTTTATTAAGAGTTGAAATGACAACTTTATTCATAGAAAACAGGACTTAGTAACTGAAGTACAGCCTGACTACTATCCAGAAATATACAGACTTCTCTATTGGCTGCATTACAATTTAGGTTCTTTTTAGAACTCCATACCGCCAACTGTTCAATAGTTTTTTGTTTTTTTTCCTGGATGTAAGCTTATGTCTTGAGAAAATAACAATAAGCAATTTAATTCCATTCAGACCAAAATAATGATAAACAAGTATAATAGTAAAAAACAAAACAAAAAAGAAATCTCTCCCCAAAGAGTGCTAGAAATCCTAATTTACTGACGGGTAGCTACTTCTCTAAGTAGAAATTCAGTAATTTAATAATCTTGGCTTAGCAGTTTTCTCTACAGAAAATTAACCAATTCATTATTGCTTATAATTTGCTGAGGCATAGCTGCCATATTTGTAAAATCAGCAGGTTCATGCAGAAAGGGAGGGAAAATGCAACTTTTAAAATGAATGTTCTCATATTTTTTTCTCTCCCCTTCTTCTTCAACACAAATGACACAATTACTTAGCTCCCTCTAGTGCCACTTTCTAAAACAAACTACCCAGTAATGATTGCATTCCCCATGTAATCTTAGGCGCAAATTAAAAATTCACTTGGCAATAATTAACTAGCGAAGTCTCAAAGGGTTTAGTAAGATTGTCAGGGACTCAAGCTGGATTCAAGTAGTGTCACACAAACAAAGAAGGGTCAAATGTAGGCTTTTTTTCGCAACAACAAAAATATGACAGCAGTATTCTGGTGTCATATTGTTTGAACAATTGAGGTACATGCCAATAAAGAACACCAGTCAGGGAGCAGTGATAACAAATGCAACCAATCTATCATAGTCATGACATTTGAAGTACCATTATTACAACAGTATTCATTTCCCCATTTAAACACATCAGTTTCAGGACTGGTAATTTGACCACCCGCCGCCCCCTCCCTTAAAGAAGGCAGAAACTCAGCAACTAGAATTTACTGTGGTTTTTAGAAAGTCTCTTACGATATGATTGTTGGCATTGGACCAGTCAGTGGGCCTCAATGGATGAAGCATAACTAGGCAAAATAAACATGTGTCAAGAGTTACAGTATCACAAACAGCCCCATCTTAGACTTGCTGTACCAAGAAATATGAGACATGCATTAAGTAGGGTGCAGCAGCTATTGTGGTGTTAGAAAATGCTCTGCTACCCCTGTGCTCCCGTGACTTTTTGTGTTAGAATTTTCATTCCTTTGTACTTTTAAGACTTTTCACGAGCACAGTCCCAAAATACTCTGGTGCAAATGTTTAGCATTTCAGATTCAGGTTCCCAACAAGACTCACTCTTGTAGATATATTCAAAATGATGATAAGCAGTGTGTGTGTGTGTGTGTGTGTGTGTGTGTGTGTGTGTGTGTGTGTTTTAAACCTGGCGTAATCCAAACACATTTGTTGTAGTTACTTTCTTTTTATACTTCATAGTACTTCTAGCAATGCTGTTAACCCCAACAATTTTTTTTAAAAAAAAGTTGCATTATTTTTTTTCAAGCAAATGACACACAGGGGATCCTGGGAGCAGACAAGGATGATCCCTCCATTTCCCTGGGATAATCCTTAGGTGTAGAAAGGGCCATGGAAGAGGTATATGCCTTCTCCAGTCTCCCTAAATAGCATCTCTGATGTTTAATTCTGCGTGTGAGGAGCTGAACTTGTGTTTTAAAAAGTGGAGATGATTTCTTAAGGTATTTAGAAAAAAACACCATTAAAAACATTTTTTAAAGAAGCAGGCACAGTCCTCAGTCTCATTTAAAAGTGGCTCTGAAGAAGTACCTGTTTATCCTGATGACAAAAGCTACTTGTGAAGCTAACTTAATAATTACATAATAATTTATGTAATTATTAATTCAAATTAAAAGCAGCTTTATTTATTCATTTTTACTTTTTTATTTAGAATTATGTATTGACTTCCTTAGCTGCTAAAATGCCATCAACAATAAAACCATAAAAAGAACATTAAAAACAGTAAAAATGTCAAAGCATTCAGAAAGGACAAATGGCAAAGATATGTCTTTATACCCCTTTTAAAGGACAAAATAGGAGGGGTAATCTTAGTTCTTGAGGGAGTGCATTCCATAGTTTGGGGGCCACATAGGAGAAAGGCCTTTCATGCATGCCCGACAAACGGGATTCTGCAGGTAGTGGCAGCCTTAAAAGGATGTCTCTTGCCGATCTTAATTCTTGAAGGTTCATTGAGAGACAGGTAGTCCATTAGATAGCAGGGTTGTAAGCTGTTTAGGGCTTTAAAGGGTTGAGACCAACACCTTGTTTTGCAGTTGCAGGAAGCAGTTGGCAACCAGTGCATGTTTTTCAGGTATAATAGGGTCCTGATACCAACCACCAGTTAGCCTGGCTGCTGCATTTTGCACCAATTGAAGCTTCTGGACACTCTTCAGGGACAGCCCCACAAAGAGTGCATTGCAATAGTCTAAATGTAATGTAAGTAAAGCATTCCTGTTGCCAAGTCCAACCAATTCAAGAAGGGTTGAAACTAGCATGGCAAGTAAAATTGTGCAAACACAATTCTTGCCATCCTCACTACCTGAAGACAGCATAGGATTGAGAAGAAATCTCAACCAATTATTTTATTTATTTATTTATTTATTTATTACATTTCTATACCACCCAATTGCCGAAACTCTCTGGGCGGTTCACAAAAATTAAAACCATGAAAAGCATAATAAAACAACCAACAGTCTAAAAACACAAATACAAAATAAAATATAAAAAGCACAACCAGGATAAAACCACACAGCATAAATTGATATAGATTAAAATACGGAATTAAAACAGCAAGATTTAAATTTAAGTTAAATTAGGTGTGAAAATGCTGTGAAAATACAAAGGTCTTCCGCTGGCGATGGAAGGAATACAGTATAGGTGCCCAGCAAACCTCTGGGAAGTGGAACCCTTTCCAGATCAGTTCAATCCTAATCCCCAAGTCTGGCTTTCTACTGCCCAACAACACCTACATCTTGCCTAGATTTAACCTCAACTTGTTCACCCTCATCCAGTCCATTATTAAACCCAAGGGTTTCAACTGCTTCTTTGGTGTTAGGTAACAAAAAGCAATAGAGCAGTGTGCCATTGGCATATTGGTGGTGCCTTACTCCAAAACTTGAAAGGAACTCTCTCAGTAGTTTTTTATAAATATTTTATGACATGAGACACAACACAGAACCCTTTGAGACACCAAAGACTGTGGTTATTGTAGTTGGACAATAACCCCCCAGCACCGCTTTCTGGACATGACCTGACAGAAAAGACTGGAATCAGCAAAACAGTACCTCCAGATGGTCCAGGAGGATACCATGGTTAATGGTATCAAAATTTTCCAAGAGAACTAACAGGTCCACTCTCCCATCATCTAGCTCCTGGCATAGGTCATCCCCCAAGGTGATCAAAGCAAACTTGGTTCCATATCTCAGCTAAAAGTCCAACTGAAATGGGTCCAGATAATCATATCAATCATAGCTCCAACAAACTGTCTGAAATCATGCCTCAATGCTTCTAGGCCAGGGATAGAGTGTCTGTGGCCCTCCAGATGTTCCTGCACTACAACTCACAACACCCCCTCATCATTGGACATGTTAGCTGAGTTGATGGGACTCAGGCAACAACTGGAGGACAGCTCCAGGTAGGGCTGGAGAAACTGCTGCCTGAAACCCTGGAGAGCCACTGCTAGTCAATGTCAACAACACTAGGCTAGATGGACCAATGGTATAAGACAACCTCTTGTGCTCCATATTTCCCCTTCCTGAGCTTGCCCTTTGAGCCAATTTTGTTGAGCTTTAATGCTGATGTAAATATTTCCTGGATAAGGACCTCTGTGACAACTCTTGCCCTTATGTGGGGATCTTGAGGCCTGTGGCATGCAACACATTACCACTATCAGCTTTTTTCCTTTCTCATTGTAATCCTACTGCCCTTTCCATAAAATGGAATATATCTCCCCCCAATCCGGCTCTTTCTGTCTCTCTCAAACAGGTAAATGCCTAAGTAGATATGACACAGAAATTATGACTGCCACTGATCTCCCTAAAAATACTTAGTAAGAAAAACACATGCCATGATCTCCTCAGCTAAAGCAATTTTCAGCATGCCCCATGGTGACAACTCTTTTCAATGTCCAGCCCCTCAACTTTCAATGGTAAATATTTCTCCTATTTTTAGTTGAGTAACTATTTCTCCCATTTTTTTATCCCAATCTTCCTCCACAACATATGTGTGCAAATATGGTAACATATATATATACTGAACAACCTGAATCCTTTCCTATCCTGTCCTTTCAAAGCTGAGATGCCTGGCTCTGCCCATAATAAAATCAGAAAGCCAATATGTCCATGATCACACTTGTGACTTTCATGAGCAGAGCTGATGAAATATTACATATAATTTTATTTTAAGAAAAGAAAGGTGTTTGACAGACAAATTCTGCTGCTGTAATTTCCACAATGAATGATACTTCCCTCAATACTGCTACAGCACCTGCTGCTAAGTACAAAGATGATTAGCCACAAACTAACCCACTACAGAATTATTATCAGTATATATTTGCGTGATGAAGAACTAATGGGAATTATGCAGATTGCATTTCCTTCCCTGCTGAAGGCAACCAACCTTCACCATCAATAGCAAACTGAAAACAGAGCTCAGCTGTGGAAGAACAACAGAGGAAGAGGGCTTCTTCCATTATTATTATTATTATTATTATTATTATTATTATTATTATTACTATTATCATCATCATCATCATCATCATCATCATCATCATCATCGTGTCTCCAAATACAGGCTGTTGATTATTCTGAGGCTTTAAGACACATGTTTCCTTTTCGTGTAATTATATGACAAGAAATCCAAGTATCGTTTTTAAAAGCTTAACAATTTCCAGAGCATGCTAACAGAGTTAAATAGAAAGTAGCCCCACTGCTTTAATGCAGCATCTCAAGCCGCTGCACATCAAAGCGGCTTTTTATAACTCCACCAGTATGCAGTGCAAACCAGTAGCAATTGGCCTCCATAATCACATTAGGGAAGCTGCTTTGAATGTTTTCTCTGTTGCGGAAGTATTAAAGCCTGATTTTACTCAATGGAAGTTTATTTCAGCTTTCGTTTCGATAGACCCTCTGGCTATTCCTTTGCATGTCTCGGTGAAATTACACAGTGGAACTGACTGTCCTGTGTGAAAAAGGCCCACACCATCATGCGCTTTGCACCACTGGGAGAGGGAAGCCCTCATTCCTTATTCCCTGATTGTGACCCTGAGCCATTAGCCATCGCCAACTGTAGCAGCTGGCTGATGTTCTATGAGAATACGTCGAAAGAACCTTCCCAGCCCATATCCGCTCCTTTACGTTGATGTATTCTGCTGGATTGCAGCCTATTCCCCCCCCCAATTAAGATATTGCTAGGAATGGGCAAATCAGATTATTTCCAGCCTGTGTCATTTTACAGTGTGTTTATTCATATGTCCATTCCATCCCATTCCTATGTTAATCTGCAAATTTTCTTTAAAAAAAAACGACCAAAAATTCACATTTCAATACTTCTAAATATGTCTAAATACATAATATCTATGCATGTATAAGCATATTTTCATTTCATACACACATTTCTAAAAAGTATTGGGATACTTCTACTTTCTTTTTCTTTTCTTTTATATTTTGGAACAAAGAACAGCGTTGGAGTACAATTCAAGATTTGCAAAGCATGTACCTGCATTGCATTTTTAGGCTGGGGCAGGGAAGGAAGCTGAAATAATCTTTTGAATTCTGAGGGTTAGCATATAGGTGGGGTAATACCTCCTTTCCTCTGGTGTAAACTGTTTTTATAAGAAATTGAGAGAGATTGCCTCCTGACACAATGCTAGAATTCTACTACCAGCTAATTTGGGGTCATGGTTGGAAATGTGGGGATGACACAGAGAAGGCTGAGTTAGGGCCAAACAGCATATGACATTAATTAGAAATCATGTCGTTGGTGTTTGTTTGTTTTAAATTAAATACTTTTAGTAAAGTTCCCTCACTGCTGGTGAAACAATTCAAACTCCCATTGGCAGTAATCTTATCCATTCCTCCCCCATCACATGATTTTTTTTTTAAAAAAAGTGGTTTTTAATCTTGTAATTAATGTGTCATATACAGTTAGGCACTTATGGAAGGCTATCACCTCTTTTTCATCACTAGAGACCCATAGCTCGCCAAAATTAATAATAAGCCTTTGCTCCTCAAAGGAGTAGGGTGGCAACTTGTGAATTGCCAAAAAAAGGGCACGCATCACCAAAAAAAAAAGGGGGGGGTACAAAAGAGACACCGGGTCGGATCAGACCACACACTAAGTCATGGTTAGGCCACTAACCCTTTTGCAGCAAGGTTAGTGAGTGTGTTTAAACTGTGGTTAGGTAGCCACAATGGTTAGGAATGGTTCACATGACACACTAAGCCATAATGTTTAGCTCAAAGTGCTTAACCTTTGTAGCTTAGTGTGCTGTCTAAACCGGGTCACCAATTTGCATAGAATTTGCATATGCTAATTAAAAGAGAGAGAGAGCTGCAAAATCAGAAATTGTAATTATAATTTAAATAGAAATACACTGCATCTCACCACAGTATGACTAGGTGACCTGTGTCCCTTCCTCAGTCTGCTGTCCATGTGCTGTCAATAGGCAAAGTAAGGCTCAGATCTTCCTTCTGATGTTTCTTTATGTTTATACTGGACTTGGTTTGAACAGCCCTTCAAATAGATGATGCCTTCAGGATAGAGGGCAGTCCTCTGTAAAAGAGGACACTTAGCCACCCTAGGAGGTACTAACCAATATCCCCATAGCCATCCCTTTGCTCAAGAACTTACCTGACTCCTCACTCCCACCTCAGCTGCAACACAATTTCTGAAGAACATGTGTTGGCAGTGCATCTCAAAATATTCTGGTCTTATAATATGCATACGAGGAACTACCCTAAAAGATAGGTTTCTCTCTCTCTCAAAGGATTGCATAGATGTTGTTCTATGCATACAATGGATACTTTTTATTCATTTGACAAGCTAAGTAGAATTATATGGTGCCATAATTGATGTTCCATAAAGTAGAATCCACTTGAATACAAGTGTTTAATATTTCAGACTAGGAAAGAGAAATAGCAACACGGAGAAAAACAGAACCAACTCTATGAGGCAGAAAGACTGAAATCTGCATTTAATCAGCTTGGTTGCATAGGATGTCTTTGCTTGATTTGAATCAAAATAAGTGCTTGAAATAACTTGTTTTAGCAAGAGAGCTTTTCACTCCAAATACTCAAAGGATTTGCTCTCATTGCAAAGGGTAAGACACATGATTTAAAGATGCCCTTTACGAAAGCTTACCTGGGATTCTTTTAAGTTGGATCCATGTATAGGTCTATATCAAAGTTAGCTGTGTTTCATTACAGTCATATTTGAGTGTATATTTCATTTGCAACTTAAGTTAAAAATGATAATAATAATTTACACAAGCAATTCCAGGATCCATAGAAGCTGCAGATCTCTTTGCATATTCTAAATATACAGAATACTTATGGGAAGAAGAATCAACTGCCTGTTTGATTAATTGCCTCAGTCACATATTAAAAACTTTTGCTTCTTATCCCATTAAAAGTAACACTAATGAGCTATGGCTGTGACCTTCAAGCGGAAAGGCACATGCGCCTCAACCCCTTCAATATTTACCACCCAAATTTAATCTTTATAATGGACGCCTTAAAAGGAATCTGATAGAAAATACTAAGAGCTGCTCCAAAACTAAAACACTTAGAGAAGATTTTGATTAATGCCTCGTGATTAATCAATTGATTAATATAGTTTTCAATACAGATGTTAGGACACTGTCTACTTTAATCAACCATTCTGAAAACAGAAAAGACAAATGATCTATTTTTGTGTCAATTTTTTTTTCAAAAAAAGCCTATTTTAGCAGTTATGTAAATTATGACATCAACCCTACTTAGTATGCCTAAATTTTCCACATACATTAAAAACCTTTAAGCATCAGAACTATTAATTAAATAATTGTCACCCCTTTTGGCAGGACTTCTTTAAAGCTAACGAGAGAGAGAGAGAGAGAGAGAGAGAGAGAGAGAGAGAGATTTAACCAAATGTGTGCACTTTACTTTTAAAAGAAATTGTTTCAGCATTATACTATAATCCATATTTAAAGCCCTCCCAATATTTTTGTTTAACTCTGAGGCAGCTTCTAATTTGTGATTATGCTCTCCACCATACTAAAACTGAAATCTTTATTTCAGTCAAAAATAATCACCCTGTAATTACCATGACAAACTGCCCAGGCTGTATCATTGTGGCCATTTCGACTAATGATATTGTATTATAATGCCTAGCAATAGACTTCAAATGGAAAATATAATTATGTGCATTAGTTTGTCTAAGCATTTATAAGATCACATATCCATCAGTTATCAGGCTTCATAAAAAAAACTATACATCACTGTCACTGCTAGTTTTGTTACTGGAAATGCAGCCCTTTACAAACCAAGCTGAAGATGAGAGTTTTAAAATTCACTTCTTCTGGATCCCAAAATGACCCACAGAAACCAAATTCTTAAAGAAAACAGGGGGGTGTTATTGCTGGTGTGTGCAAACAAATATTTTGCTTCTGGTCTTAGATGTTTTCCCTAAATCCTTCTTTCTCATTATTTTAAAACCACTGTTTCTTGTCTTGTCCTCAATGAACATGGCAAACATTGTTCTCTTTATTGACCCCCCCTTTATTTACACTGCAATGGTCCATGGCTTAGTTTCAAGGCAGCTGCGGCAAGAAATGGAAGAAAGAACCTGAGTATACCTGGGGCCGATCTACACCAAGCAGGCTATAACACTTTAAAAATGGTATGAAACCAGTATATGTAATGTTTCCTGGGCCTGAACAGTTGTCATAACCATTATAAACCATTATAAGCAGTAGTGTAGATCCTGCCCTGGTAGCTGACCACATTGTCTGCCCTTGGATTTAAGAGTCAGGGTCAGCAATAAGGAAGCACAGGCATTCTCAAGTTGGGCAGGTAGAAAACTAGTTGGCTAATTACAGAAGACAAAGCAGAGCTGGAAATGAGCAGAGAAGCATTGTAGCAAGGAAGTGTATTAGCAAATCAGTGAAGAGCAGGTATGGGCAGTCTAATAGCAGCTTTGTCTTTACTCAAGACATATGTTGCTCTTGAATTGGAGGCTATGTACAGTCCAGCAGGCCTCATTGGCTTCCATGCCACTTAGCTGACAACCATTTGAGTGAGTTGCTCAGAAAGCTGTCTAGTCCTTTGCATGGTTGGCACCCAAGTGCAGTGAATCACTGAATTCCTGCTGGCTTTCCAAACACTTGGGTCTCACTGCCAGAACACCTGCTTCAAAAGGTCTTGGTGTTAAGGCTTATTTATTTAATAGTTGTCTTACTCTTCTATTAAGAAAGGCAGTTCCACCTCCCTGATTTAGCCTCATAACAACCCTGTGAAGTAATTCAGGGTGACAAAGTGTGACTGGCCCCCAAACACCCAGTGGGCTTCATGCTGAGTAAGGATTTGAACTTGAACTCTATAAGAGCATACACATTTCTTAAGTATGCCATGCAATCTGTCTCAGTCTTGCTTCAAGACGCCCTGGATAAACCTGCACTAGGTTCTATTGAACTGGAGCTGCATAACAGAATTTCTCCATAATTTTGAGACTGGTGTTGGGATTTTGCACAGACCCACTGAATGTTTGTTGCATGTGACGGATAAATGGTGGTGCATTACATATTAGGATGTGTAGAATTCTTGTTGGAGTTAAACAGGGGAGGGAAACCTTCTGCCCTCCCACTGTTGTTGGACTCCAACTTTCATCATCCCTGACCATTGGACATGCTGACTGGGGCTGGAGAGAACTGGGGTCTCACAACGCCTGGAGGGCCACAGGTACCCCCATGCCTGGAATAGAGGTTCAGTTTTGATCTGAATGGTGATATTGTGGCATTTTGCAAGGTTACAAAATATGCTGGAGCTGAATACCTAAAAGGAACTCTCTGGAAATAAGCCTACCAAAATTCCAGCCTACATTGGAGGAAGCGATTTCAGGATCACAGCCAAATACAAGTGAGTTTGATATGATCCCTTAAAGAGTTAAAGTGTAATCAGAACCTCATGGGGCTATGCTTGTTTCCTCTTATACTCATAACTGCTAGGAGAGGGGAAAGAAGAGAAAGATTATTTCTTATCACTGCAATGAAACATGGAAATTAAGTCAATCTGTACATTGCCTCTAGCCTATTCACTTAATGTTAGATGCCATAGTCTTTTATATCATCCAAAAGAAATGTTCTGAGGGATAATAGTGAATTTTTCATCTCTCTTAGTCTTTAAATCATGACTGGTCGTCTTGCACTGAAAGGTGTGTTATAGTTCAAATACAAGCAGCTCTATAGTTTTGCAAAAATCAAAGGTCATTAATTTAGATCCTTGCTCACATGATTGTGAAGGCCCCATCATGGATGGTCAAAAAATACATAGTTAAATCTGTAAAAGAGGTAAGACAAAAATAATTATGAAAACAACGTCTTCAAATACACCCCAGCCAAACCCCAGCCATTGAAATGCAAGTTGGTTTGTTTTTTAAAAAAGTGACAAATAACCAAAAAAATAATAATAATCATTTAGTGTATAATCAAACAGAGTTATATGTTAGATCATAGACTAAATGATAGACTAAATGACAGAGGACTCAAGTATCCAGAGTGGTCAAAAACATACATTCTCTACTACAGCTACTCTCATTGTTGTAGAGTTGAACCACTTTTAAGTTTAAAATGAGGCTTGCCTCTTCAGCCATGTAAACTGTTGCTGTGGAAGAACCCCTTCCCCCTAATCTCCAGTTTACTACATGGAAGACTCTTTTCATATGCACAAAAAATTGTGGGTGTTTGGTCTTTTGGGTGCTTCCAGGTGGAGGGTCCTGGCACTTTCAGGCAGAGGGTCCTGGCTCTCTGTGAACCACCCAGAGAGCTTCGGCTATTGGGCGGTATAGAAATGCAATAAATAAATAAATAACAATCAAAGGCTTTTTGGAGCAATTTGTTTTTTTCGTCCTTAATGGATTTTCCAGGGTAAGAAAAAAGTTAGAAGACATGATGTGAAAACATGGGGAGAGGGTACAAAATGGGAATGGTATTGTCTGGACACCCCACCCCAGAATTTCCATGAATGAACACAATAAAAGCCCCATCTGGAAATACCCCATCAACAACTACATTTTAAAGCATATGTTTTGTCAAGGAAATACCCTGTTGTAAGACATAAGTAGGTAAAAATCTCTTAAGCAAAAGTGTAATTAATGAATATATGAGAAACATCTTTGAAGATGTACATTGCATATTAGTGAAATAATATATACTGTGTAGGCAGAATACAAGCAAGCACACTTTTTATAGTAACTTTTGAATAGAGCTGACATTTGAATTTCAGCAATATTTCATCATATTAATCCAAAGGTTGCTTTTGAAGCTGAGTCTTGGGAAATACTTGGGGGGCAGGAAACTAAATCTCAAATCACCTTAGAAATTATGTGTTGGACTGGGTTCAAACCTTCAATCTGCCTTTCTTTTAGGAAGAGGGCAAGATCCATAAGGGAGAAGCAATTCCTGTTGATATATATTAAAACAATGAAGTAAATCACAAATTTGCCAGCTTCTATATGTTTTCTCATAAGTTCCTAAATTTAACAACACCCATAATTAGGTACCCTGAAGGGGTGATCTCAAATTAGAATTTAAATTTGAATTTTTGTTCAATCAAATTTGAGCGAGGGGAAATTAGTCAAGAATTCCCCCCCCCCCCCAAATTGTTTTATTCTCCACTTTTCCATTGCTGGCACCTTACACATATGTCTATGTTTTCAGCTCTAGAGTTGAGCAATATTGCTTATTGTATTCTGGTGCCAGTATAGATTTAAGCAGTCCAAACAAGACTGTGTATTTGAACTGACAGAGAGTAAATTATTTGTATCTGGCATAACTGATGGTTGTGTCAGAACCTTGGCATAAAATTCATTGGAAAACATATTCTTATGAATGCCTATTCAAACATGCCCAGCATTAATTATCATGGGATACAGCCAGCTCCATGCCAGAATAAGACTAGAATTATTATTATTATTATTATTATTATTATTATTATTATTATTATTATTATTATTATTAATCAGTATTCCTCTCCATGAAGATAAAACAACTATGCATGCACCTGATAGATGCCATCTCAGATAATGGAAGAAAGGTCTGGATTTTTTTTTTTTTTTTTTAGGAAGAGCTTTAAGAGAAGGGCATTTAAAACAAACAAATAAACAAACAGAAGTAATATTGTAAAATGTTTTGGCACTTAAATATATTGGAATTATAGATCTGATTAAAAGGAGTAGCAGGATAGCAGAGTGTTCTACTTTTATAGAGGCCAGTTCTCTATCTGAGGGCTGTCAGAGGACCGTTCACCATTTGAAGTCATCTTCTGCTTGCGAGAGTCGTTCAGTCCAAGTCCAAGGTAAAGATGAAGATCTTTAAGAAAGTGGAGCAGGGGCCTTGAAGCAGCCCATCAGCTGTTATCGAGTGGACAGCAGACTGGGCTGCCACACAGGTCACCTGACCACAGTCTTCCCCACTGTGGGGCAATGTACTGCATTTCCGTTTAAACTATAGTAATCATTTCAACATTTATTTGATTGATTACACTGGTATATTGCTCAATTGATGAGGCTGTCTGGGAAGTTCATTTGCATTCATACATATAAACTAGTATCTGCAATGGTTTTATAAATCTGTATCTTTTTTGTATCCTTTTTGTGGGGGAGGTGATACAATTCATCTTTTTTTCTTTTTTTGGCTATCTCTAAGTGGCCATCCTGTGAGAAACCCACCCTTTTGAGTTACTGGCCCACTACTCAGGCAACCTGCTTTCTGTGTAAGGTAGATAACTACTTCTACACTGCATTTCCAGGTAACTGAGAACCTCTACATAGGAGGCCTACTCTTGGCTTTACAAGGGCCTTCTATTTGTTAAAGTTATTTCTCCTCTTAGTGAGTCATGACCACCTCCTCCTCCTCCTCCTCCTCCTCCTCCTCCTCCTCCTCCTCCTCCTCCTCCTCCTCCTCCTCCTCCTCCTCCTCTTCTTCTTCTTCTTCTTCTTCTTCTTCTTCTTCTTCTTCTTCTTCTTCTTCTTCTTCTTCTTCTTCTTCTTCTTCCCACCCAACAAGCCTGAATTGATGCAGGCAAATCAAACACATATATCAGCCACCCACACATTTGACAGGGTGTGTGGACCCTGCCATTTCTTCAGGAACTTTGCCCAGCTGTACTTTGTAAACATGAATTGAAATGTTCTCTACAATCTCTCCAAATAGATCCACAAATGTTTCCCATGTTTGGATGCATTCAGTTTTCTGACTAAGTGTTTAATTGAAACTCTACCAAGTCATTTCCATCAGGCTATAGCCTCCCATTACCCTTGTCCAGAAATGATATCTTGTTCTGATTGAGGACTTCTTCTTAAATGGAGAACATTGAGAAATGGCTGTGCACATCTAAGAACAACATTTTCCTCTTCTAGAGGCCAACTGTTTATGTGACATTCCAACAATCAGAATAAATTGCATTCCCAGACAAATGCAATAGAGATGCTGAATGAAATCTCATACAGTCGGAAAGATAAAATTAACATGCTGATGGTATTTTAATGTTTCAATATAATCAAAGGAGCATGGATCATGCATCCTCCAGTTCCAGTGTCATTCTCTCCTTTAATCTTTTGCATATGCAAAAAAAGGGAGGAATAAATGGAAAGAAAAATGGGTTTCCCTTGATGATACATTTGAAATGCTACTGAAGGAATGCAAGTAGCATATTAGAAATTTCTACTCATGGCCTAAACACAATTACTTGTGTGGCAATGCAGGTACAGCCTGACAGATTTACTAAATCACTGGGCATAGTTTCACTTAAATCTTTAGTCAGAAAAATAAACACATCGAATGTGGGAAGCAGCTGTGGAACTATTTCTGGGACTGTGGAGAACATATGAAATACATTTTTGCAAAGTATGGCTTGGCAAGATGTTAAACCTCTTTGCACATGCCCAGAATGAATTGTGGAATCCATTCCAGGTCCCACATTCCACTCCAGAATCTTGGTGGAGTGGAATGATTTACTTCTGCTCTCTGCTAAAACTCTGTCGAGTAGAACTGATTGGTTCTTCCCATGCCTTTTGCAGCCAAACTTTGTCAAGATGCCACAATGATTGGCAGTGTTTTCAAGCAATGTTTCTATTTTGCACTGTGCCCAAGGCAGTGAAGCCTCACACACCAATTTGGTGAGCTGGTGTGTTGGCGTGGAATGTTCATCAACATTCCAACTTCTCAGGAAACAGAGTTGTCAAAATGTTTTACAGTATAGCTTCAGTGAGAGAAGTCATTTTTGCTGGGATTAAAACCTAAGAACTGGGAAGGACCTTAAAAACAGGGAAGGAATAGCTTTGTAGGGCAGGCTAAGGACCCGGGAGGAAGCTAAGGGACAGGAACTATGGAAGCTGAGGGACAGGAAGCCCAGAAACAACATAGCTGAAAGAAGAGTGCAGTATACACAATGGACTGACAAGCAGGAAACAGTATTATGAGCTAGTGCATTTACCAATGGGATTGCTCCATTCTTTAAATGTGTTGTACTCAAATAAACGTAGAAAGAGAGTTTTTGACATGGAAGAATTCTCTCTCCTAATTGAGTTACATAAGCAAACTATAAAAATGGTCAAGACTGAAATTCTAAAGTGTTGTCAAATTTTGAATTCATACAAATATTTGTTTTAGATCAAGCATATATACACCAAATAGCAAAAATGCCTGAAAAACGCCATTGTGTCGGTAAAATGGATGGTATTCAGGCTACATATAATATGATGAAGTCCCATTATCTGTTTCAGTTCCCCCCCCCCTTTTTTTTTTTATTCACAGTGCATCTAACTGTGGATTTGACCAGCTGGGGTAAAAGAGATGATTAAATCTTCATATATATGATACATACCTTTTCCAATCAGCCACAAACAAGCTTCTCTATAAAACCTCAAATTCAGCATTGTCTAACTTTTCTATTCATGACTTTCCAACTTGAAAAACATTGTCAGCACACAATTTTTCAAATTCTGTGTTTGTAATTCCACAGGCTGGTATGAGTGAGGAATCACAGAAAGCTCAATTATTTTTCACATAAACTATCTTTCAAAGGAGCCTCAAAACAAGAGGATGTAACAGGACAACAGTACATCGAGACACTCAAAAAGCATTTTGGGCTGCCAGTGTGCTGTGAACAGATTGATGACTTTGAAGGCCTCCAGCATAGAGGGCAAAATTTAAGGATCTTCCATGATCCTCGTGAAGTTGGGATGAGGGATACATCCTTTCCAACCTTGGTTATTTAATCTGAAAACGCTCACAGATTTTTCTCTAGAAGCATTGGCTTTACAACATATTATTATAGAAATAAGTTTTTTGGCTGTGTGCTGTTGTTGTTTTTAATAAAGGAAGTTGCAAAGTTTAAAATAGGATTCAGCCATATCTTCCCTATCTCAGGGGGAGAAAATAGAATGGCTAATAAATTATTGTTGCAAGGGAAGAGTAAAAATAATAAGTGCATTAACGTTTAGCCTGTTGGATAGTTCTATTTTTCTTGAGACTACTAAAAACAAAAAACAAATAAACTTCCTGAGGTAAATACAGCATGATATGATTTTTAAGGAACCAGAAACAGTATGTAGCTGACATGTCTTTTAAGTATTTGGATGAGTGTTTGGCGAACAGGAGGCCACCCAGATGTTGTTAGGCTATAGCTTCCACAATCCCTGACCATTGCTCATGCTAGCTAGGGCTGATGGAGCTTGGAGTACAACAACATATGTTGCCCATGCCTAGTTTGGAACATTATAGCTACATCTACATTTCAACTCTGGGATTTAGTCCCAAGAACAGTTTGGCCCTGTGTTGTCCATCATGAATGCAGAATAGCTTCTGAAACTCTTGCCTCCAAAAATGGCACCAATGTCAGCAAACCAACAGCTCCAAAAACTGAGGAGATATAGTCAGAAAAATAGGGGGCGTGCCTTAAGAATACTCTTTGAACCTTCTCTCAATATGCTTTTCTTTTCTTTTATTGACTTAGTTCAGATGACATGTTAAGCAATGGTATTTTGAGCTAAATATTATGTGAACCATGATTTTGTGTGTCTTGTGAACCATTCCTAACCATGGGGGCTACATAACCACAGTTTAAACACCCTCACTAACCACTTGCTGCAATAGAGATAGCAGCCTAAGCATGGCTTAGCATGTTGCCTGAACAGGCCCATTTTGAAATAAAGTTTAAACAAAGAGGAGAAGGAGCTACAGCAATTCCTCATGGAAGTACAAGTTGCCTTGGCTTCCATGTGTACTATTTCTTTAGATTTAAATCTGAGATTAATTCAGCAAAAAATTGATGTTGGACACTGCAGTTCCTTGCAATGAAGAACCTGGTTACCTTTGCTATGTATTGGAACTGTAACGTGCCTAATGCTCATTAAGGCAGATGATGTGGGTATGCCCAGCAGTGGCCTCTTTTTAGTTGGAAATTATTGCTTGTATTAATTTTGTTTTAGAAAAATCTTTGATAATTGTGGATGCGCATGTATTTTTAAATAATATTTCTGTGATGTGGGGCCTAACAGATGGCCAGCGAAAATGGATTTTGAGCAGACTCAGAGATTTTCTATAAGAGGCATTTGTCATGCGTTCATCATTCCATACTCATGGTTGTTTATGGGTTCTTTAGATGGTGTTGTGACCCTCCAGTTAACTTCTGTGACTAACAAGCACTTTTGGCAAGTTTTTTAGAGCAGGGAAAATGATGCATTTAATTGTGAAAGTAAAAGAAACTGCTTTTTTCACATGTGTATTTGTGCTGTTCTGCTATACCACAGTGTCACCTAGAGGTTATGTAGCAGAAAAGCAGGAGAGGAGTTTAGTGCCCGGATCTCAATTCTGTGATGAAACAAAAAGTATGTACAGCTGATGAACAGCTGATGAACAGGCTTGTGTAGAAAAGCTCTTACACTGCATTCCTAGAAGGATAAACACCCACCAATTATTATTCAGTGATTTAGGATCTTACTGCTCTCACTACATTTGAGTGTATATCTTATAGTCATCAATCTCACTTGGATGTTTATTCAGCTATATGAACTATTTATATAAATCTATATATTTAAGATATAAGTGGTAATTTTTTACTGATGTTGCTGTGAACTGACATTTCTCTCGTATGCAAATACAAAATTAAAAATACTTTTTAAAACAACAACAACAACCTGGAGTTACAATTCCCAGATTCTTTGGAAGAAAGTTCTGGAACTGGATTAATCCTATTCTGAATATATGCCCACATCTACTTCACTTTATGTTTTGGAGTTTTCAAAACACATGTTCGTTTGTTTGAAACTCAAAGATTTTCACTGGTACTATTAAAATGTTAAGATTAGATGCATTTTTGTTTTAAAAGTCAGGCTTACTTTAAGCCATCTCTAAGTTAACATCTGCACAAAATCAACATTTACCATTCTGTAAATATTCCTACCGATTTTCATCTCCCCACTCCTTCCTTGCAAACAAAGATTGTTTGCAAAACTGCTGAACAACTTATACACTTTTACCTGGCAGTAAGTCTCCCTGAACTCAATAGGGCCTACTTCTGAGTAGACAGGTATAGGATTGCACTGTAAAAGTGGTGGGGATCCCAGGCTCGGTCTGAGCAAGAGAAGAACTCAAGGACTATCACACTAATGCTTGTTTTGTAGGTGGGTATTATAAGATGCCACAGTTCATATGCCACCTAGGGTATTCTGTATATAGGAGGGGTATAAATGTAACAAATAAATAAATTTCCATATTCTTCAGGGATGAGATTATGTGTGATAGCTTTAATTCACTGCTGTAAGACTGCAATCTTAAGCATACTTAGGAAATTCGCACCACTGAAATCCATATGACCAAACTTCTAATTAGATAGGTTTGGGGTACGATACTTCCAGTAGACAATAATGTCATCACAAAAATGAAAACGAGATCAGTATATTAATGTCACATATGTGGAATTGCTCATATAAATACAATGATTTACTGTGGAACTGGCCATATATTTTTCAAGGAAATTTATTTTGTAAAAGATAATGACACTGAATATTATGGATTGGCCTGAAGATATATCCTTTCTTCTTCCTTCACCTTCTCTTTAAATCAAGGACTTCCTTCTGTTTTGCAAAGATACTGGATTTAAACTCAGTCTTTTCACCTGTTTTGACAAGAGCCTGGTTTGGCTGGTCTCCTCTGAAAGCTGGCATTTTAGCCATGTTGTGTCATGCATCTAAGTGAGGGGTGCACATTCTTACCCCCACAATCACCCCACCGAGGGCTGCATTGGGCAAACAAACACACACACACACATAAGCTGGAGAGGCTGCTTCAGTGGGGGAGCTCAATGGTGGTTCTGATTTCAGTGGGGCTGTGAATCCAGCCATTTTGGAGATCGGGTTCAGCACCTTGGATAGCTCCTTTACAAACCCACCAAAAACAGAGCCACCAGCCTCCACTGGCGAGGCTAAAGCATCTTCCATCACCCCCACCACCACCCCAGGGACCCTAACAGGCATCATTGCTGCTTTCATACCATCATTCACAGTGTGGAATCAGCTGCTTCTGGGTTGCCAGAGGAGGAGACTTTAGCTTTTTTTTTCCCCTCCTGTGACCCTGACCAGCATTGTTGCTTTTGTGCTGCCATTAGCAGTGGGGAAACAGTGATGCCAATTGGCAGAAGAGGCTTTAGCAGAGCAGCCACAAGACAAAGCATGGGATGGCAAACCCACATCCGGTGGAGGGCATGCATTGTGCACCCCTGATCTAAATGTTGAACTGTTTGAGTTCCATCTTGGCACATTCTTTGCTAACCAGCCTGTTGCTTAAATATTCCCTACATGAACATTTCTGCTGCTGTACTTCATAATTTACCTGGAAATTGTTTTTTAAAAGCAGCATGGAAAAGACTACTTGCAAGGGGAATGGGCAGGGTGGGGGGGCTTAAACCGTTGTTGTTGTTGTTGTTGTTAATATACTCACTATGTTTATTTGTAACAAATCCATCCCCCAAAAGTTCTGGATATTATATTTCTATAAAGGACCTAATTCTCTTCAACAGAAATATACTTCCAAGGGCTGGTTTAAGCATTACAACTCCCTATGGAGGTCTCCAATAAATGCTTACATATTCTGTTCCCCCATATATGATGTATAAAACCCATTTACCTTATGAGTCATCCCATCTGCATAAAACACCTCTGATTTTAAATGTTTTAATTGGTAATGTGTGTGGTGTTGTTGTTGTTTTTTTTAAAAAAATGCTTTTAACTGTGACATCCTGTTTTTAAATATTTAAACTGTTGGCATTTTGTAGTTTGAACATTTGCATTGTAAACCACTTCGAGATGCCTGTTTAGATGTAGTCAAGCAGTCTATAAATTGTTAAAATAATTAAATAATATTTTTTCCACACTCATTGGAATGTGGGTGAGCATTTCATCCCAATTCTTTGGCTTGCCCATTTCACCACATTTCACCACAATGGGCAAGGCAGTCCCAAATATTTAAATATAGGGCTAACCCAATTTCTCTACTGAATGCCTCTTGTTCCTCTTGACTTGTTCCTAAAAGTTGCCATTAGAGGACAAAAGTATCCTCTTGAAATTCTCCACCCTATTTGTGTGCAGATAAATATGTGGGAGGGGGGATTTCACTTAATTTCTCCAGGAAAAGGAGAAATTCTGCAACAATTCCTCACAGGTAAGTGTCACCATTGCCGAAGGTTGTAGAACAGCTTCTTCTGTTTTTTCCTATGGGTCTTGGGTTTTTCTGCCCTACAAGTGGCCACAGCATCAACTGTGTTGGCAGCCTGGCCCCCATTTTGTATCCTCAGCAATGCCCCATATGCCCAGCATCATTCTAGGGGCTAGGGCATGGCAGAGGGTGGGGGAAGGGAATGCAGCCACCACACACACACACACACACACACACACACAATGGTGAAGAAAATTTGAAGACACTCCTGCAAAGTGTGCTTTTATTTCTACGGGGTAAAAGAAAGGAAAAAAAGGAAAATCTCAATTTTTCTGAGAAACATTTAATCTGAGTTTTTTTGGCTCAGCTCTATTGTTATTTATTATTATTATTAATAGGGTGACCGTATTTTGGAAACCAAAAAGGAGGACAACATGGTCGCCAGAACATAGCCTTGGTCACATGTCTGATTTTACAGCACACATTTAAGACAAATCTGTTCTACATAACATGTTAATGTTAAAATCACTGAAATATAGAACAAGTGAGAGATTCAATGTATCTGAAATTAACTTCACTCACTCCTACTTTTGTAGGTTTTGCTGTACTTTGAAGCTTTTGCTATACTCTGTGTGTTACATTCTCCCCTTCCCTCCAATATCTTTTCTGACTGTATCTTCACTCATTGCAAGCTGCTGTTGTTGTTAACAGGGTTTGCTACGGGCCCCAGATCTGTTTCAAATTTGGTATGGCTAAAGCTCTACCTAAAAGGTATCATGGTGCCAACTTTCAGCTCTTTATCTTTAAAAATGACAGTTTAAAAATAATAATTTTAAAACCTCATTTTTTAAAAAAATCCTAAAAAATCAATTGATGAACGGATCTGTTTCAAATTTGGTGTGGCTAAAGCTCTACCTAAATCCTATCATGGTACAAAGTTTCATCTCTTTAACTTTAAAAATAATAATTTTAAAACCTCAATTTTTAAAAAATTCCTAAAAAATCAATGGATGAACGGATCTGTTTCAAATTTGGTGTGGCTAAAGCTCTACCTAAATCCTATCATGGTACAAAGTTTCATCTCATTAACTTCAAAAATGACAATTTTAAAAATAATAATTTTAAAACCTCAATTTTTAAAAAGTTCCTAAAAAATCAGTGGATGAACGGCTCTGTTTCAAATTTGGTATGACTAAAGCGCTTCCTAAGAGCTACCATTGTGCCAAGTTTCATGTCTTTATCTTAAAAAATGACAGAGTTATAAGCATTTTTGTTAATTCCCATTAGAGCTGCTCTTTGGAAAAAACCCGGATTTCCCCTCCCCCTCCCGGATTTGCCACCAAAAAACTGGACAAATCCGGGGAAATCCAGTCATATGGTCACCCTATTATTAACAACAATTCTCTACCTCTCCATAGCCAAAGCTCTCTGGTACAGAACCTTTTCCAGGGTCTTCCAAATGTTACATTTCTGAGGGGTGATTGTGGCTACATCTTGTCTCTAATGCAGGTGCTAGCAACACTGCTCCTTCCCTGAAAGCCCTGGTGCAGGTGGCGGGGAGTGTTGCATCCAATTCCAGGAAAAGAGTGGAGCTAACACTGTGCCAAAATATGTCCTCCAATTTCCTGAAAGTTTTCTTCCCTATGAAAGAGGCTTCTATTTTTTCCCTCATTCTCAGGGTAGTTTATGTTGGTGATATTTTTTTTCTATTGCACATCTCACCATTGCTTTACAGTCTCCCAGGCTGCCTGCACTTCCTGATGTGAAAAGGCCTTGCGGGAGAAATAAATTCATGATGGCTTTCGCAGGGCAGGAAGTGCAGGAAGCCTAGCAGGCTACAGAATGTCTGGGTAATGATTGTACAATGAAAGATAGGACATTTCACACACACTTCTCAGCCATCTCATAATAAGGTAAGTACAAGAAGTCTTAACTAAACCCATGAGACTTTCTTTGAAATTTTTCTTTTGAGTTTGTTTTCGAAAGCATTTTTTTTTCTCAAATTGAATGAGAATGCTCAAAATTTTCATGGGAGACTTTTTTGGCCCAGCACTAGACAAAATCACTGGGTTTGCTCAACATGCCAATTCAGTGGTTGAGCGTGGGTTGTTGTTGAACCATGGGTTAGCATTTTGTCTAAGCCCAGGATATTTTTTTGCAGGATGGCTTGTAACTATGCAGTTTTTCTCAAACAAGCCAACTTTGGAACCCATGGTTTATTGTTGGGTTGTTTAGGGGTAGTTAACAAACTGCATGTTTAAGAAGCCATCCTGCAGAAAATATCCTGGGTTCAAACAACATACTAACACATGGTTCAACAACAACAACCCACATTCAATCAATCACGATGTGAATAGCCTGTGTGTAGGGAGTAAGTTGCAGCCAAAAGGTGATGTCAGACTCTGTCAAAGATAAAAATCCACTTTGGCTGTAAGGCAACTCTGTTTTATGGAGTGTAATGCAGCTGTATGGAGAAAGTCCTACAAAGAACTTCTCAACTGTGAAAAAGCAGATATATTTATACATAGTAGCATCTTAACCGATTAGCAGTTAGCAAAGTTCTAAAGCAAAACAAAGACAGATCAAAGAAAATTTCTACATTATACCTTATCAACAGATGGTCCAAAACTCTTCCAGCAATGTCAGATTGACCTGGACGGTCAGTCCTCTTTATCAAGCTAGCTTATTTGTCATCTACTATTTCAAGAGGTCTCTCAGTTAGCAATTCCAATTAAGCATTTCCTTGCTGATACAACAGTTTTAGCATTACAGCACATTCAGGCACACATATTATTCCAATCCCATCATGCAGTTCACTTACAAGAACCAAACTACATCCAGAGGCCTACATCTAGAACAGGTATACCAAGGCTTCTGGCCTTGTTTCCTCAACTCTAGTCATTGTATGCACTACCTCGTTTTGAGTTGTGAAGACGTTTGACCCTAGAGGGCCCCAGGAGGATGGGGGGAAGGGAAGGTGAGAAAGAGGGAGAAAGGAAGAAGTGAAAGGAAAAAGAAACAGATAGAAATTAAGGATTTATAAATAAAGTGAAGTCCTGTTTTCATTCGGACCTTGTTTCTGTGTCCTCCTTACTGAGAAATAAATGCAAAAGGTGAGTTCAGCTCCTGCGCACCCCTTTCACCCTTTAAATTACATGCCTAGCTTTATGTATGTGGTTGGGCATGGTTGGTTCTGCTGCTGTAGTATTTAGTTTGACCCTTGTCGTCACATTCTTCACCACCACCACCATTACTACAGGCATAATACAGTACCCTGTATTCATAGCAAAAGAATAGAACTTCATATCCATTGTGTTGGGACATTTTTAGTGTCACATGCCCTCATTGCACCCAGCAATAAAACAACAATTTTTCATCTTATATCTGGAAAAATGTGTTGATGTTCTGAAATGTTCTGATCTGTATGTTGTCTGTAACAGTCAAGCAGCAGGCCCCCATATCCAGAGGTTTAAAATCCAGTCACATATCTTTTTGGGGGGGGGCATCTTTCAAGTCACTACCACACTGCAACAATGTGAGGAGGTGCTTACCTATATTACAGGGCAGCTGAAAATTTATCACCTATGTTTGCTGGTAATGTTGAGATCCTTTGTGAACACACACAAAGGAAACGAGAAGTACCATTACGAGAATGTCACTTAGGATATCATTAATCCTCATCAATTACTGGAGAAACATGTCTCTGCCAAAGCAGTTTCAAGCATTCTATTATACGGCCTCTATAATTAGTTTAAATGTCTATTGTGCTATGTACAAGCTGGACTCTGCTTTATGTGCTCATCTATACAAAGATTGAAGTAACCAAAGTGAAGTACACATCTTCTGGTGCCAGTTATGCTTTGCATCAATCTTAGCTGTTGATGGTCTATATTTGATCCTCTGGATTGAATTTGCAGTTGTGAAAGCCCTTTAACATAAGAACGTGAGACCTGCCAAGCTGGGTCAGATCTAACTCAATGCTCTGTCTCCAGCAATGGGAATCCATTTTTAGAAGCTTCACAAGCAGGGTGTGATAGTAATATCTTTGCCTTGATACTAATCCTCAGAATCCCGTAGTCAGAAATACTACTAGATTTGTGCCCAATTCTAAGATCATCTCCAGAGGCCCTAAGCTGAGTGCCTCCACTTAGAATGGTGTGATGGGTAGCTACCAGGAAAAGAGCCTTCTCTATAGTGGCTCCCCATCTATGGAATGCCCTTGCAAGGGAAATCCACCTGGTAACTTCACTGTATACATTTAAATTCCAGGTTAAGACCCTTTTCTTCCAGCAGGCATTTAATCTGTTGACCTGATTATTAACTTTACTGCTGACTCTTTAATAGTTTTAATGTTTTAATATTTTAATATTTTGGGCTTTTTTATTGTTGCATTTATTGTTTTAGTTGCTATATTATTATTGTTTGGGGTGTTTTTATGAATAATTTTAAACCACCCTGAAGACATCTGCTAATTGAATGGTATATCAATTTATTAACTATATAAAGTTCTAAAAATGGTTATTATTTTAATAGATACATACATTAGAAAATAATTTCATCCAATGATTTTCAAGATCGATTTACAATGATGGTCATGGTATCTATTGCGGGTGATGGGCCAATGACTCGTTATAGATGAAGAATTTCTTTGTTGTCGTTTCCAGATATAAATTTCAGTGGCTCTCTCTAAGCTTTTACCATGACAGTGTAAATTAATAATTTTTCATACACAACGCATGGCTTTATAAAACTGGTCCTATCTAGTTAATCTGCCATCATTTTTCTCTAGCACTGTGTTGAATTATTTGATTTATTTATGTTTGACCATTTATTGGGGGAAGGGGTGAAAAGAAATTGCCCTCAAAAATTGTGAGAAGAGGTGAGAATTTCAGAATTTCTCAGTGTCCTTGTGCTTCCTGGAACGTCCCCTAGAGGACTTAATCAGGACTTCCTCCCTCAGGAGAGTGCTGAGTGCCTAAAAGCTGATTGAGTAGTAGCAGTAGTCATCGTCGTCATCCTAGTTCTTCTCCTTCTTCTATGACTTTTAACAACAACAACAACCCCCAAATGCCTCACTCAGCTTTCAGGCACTCAGCACTGAAAAGCCCCGAGGGAAGAAATCCTCTAGGAAACTTTTTAGAAAACACAAACATCTTGAGAGGTTGCAAGGAGATGCATATATATGCACACAAACACACACACACACCTCTAGCCACCTCCTTACAGTAAGAGTAAGCATTAAAACTCTGCCTACTGAGAAATGTCTAGGAAATTCTCAAAATCCCTACAAAAGAGGCAGAAAAACAACTGTCTCTTTTTCAGGGGAAAAAAGAGACTGCAAAAGGGCAGGCGGTGTTTCGGCACAATGTTCAATTTCTAAACTGAAATACACTTATTTAAGGATTTCTGCATCACTAATGCAACAGAAGTTAGTTTGACTTGCTTACAGTTCATTTTATTTGTCCTGCACCCCTTTCTAAATATTTCTGTAACATTGTGCATGTTAGCTTGCATTCATCTGGTACGGAAGTTGGCTTTAATGGTGCCATTTTTTTTGGTTAAGAGTTATGCAGTTTTTCATTTGAGTTCCTTACGAACACTCAATTAATTTCATTAGCAGATATATTTCTTGTATTTTTATATGGTGCTTCAATCAGATAAATGAACATCGGAAGTGCTATCTTCCAAGTATTTCTTCAGGATCATTTACACGAAGGCCACTCCAGAATAAATGTTTGGAGGGGTGTAGTTCAAATGAGTATGAGAAAAAAAGATCAATTATGAATACAGAAAAGCAATCAATGGGGGGGGGGACATGCTATGTAACACATTTCTTTTTTAAATAAAATACACACTACACCTTGAAGATTAATATAGATGTAGGAACAGGATTTTAATTCAAATTATCCATAACTGTATTCAACACGCCTGGTTAAAAGAAAGACCTCCTTATATCTAAATAGAAATGTTTTGTCCTATTTTCCTTCAGGTTGTTGCCTGTCCATCTCTATTTTCATCATTGTGGGGACTGTAGCTTAGTGGTAGAGCATATGCTTTGCATGCAGGAAGTCTCAGGTTTAAACCCTGCCATCTATTTACTGTTTTACTCTGTACAGCACCATGTACACTGATGGTGCTATATAAATAAATAATAATAATAATAATAATAATAATAATAATAATAATAATAATCTCCCGTGAAAAAGTTCCAGTGGCAGGTAATATGAATGACTTCTCTCTAAATCCTGGAGAACCACTGTCAGTCCAAATAAGTAATATTGGGCGAGATGGTAAACTCATCTGTCCTCGTATAAAGGCAGCTTTCTATGTTTCAGTCCATGTAAATTTTCCATATGTTCCAGATGCAACAACAGGCCATCTGTTTACAATCCGTGGTCGTATCCACTAAGTTTTATCCAATATTAGTCAACTTAAATCCTAGTCAGTTCAATGTGTCTACTCTAAGTAGGAGTAACACTGGATGCAACCCTTTGTAGGCTACCTGGTTACCATAACATAAATGTCTGTGGGCCTGTTCAGAAGACACCTTAAACCATGGCTTTAACTATGGTGGTTAAGCCAGAAAGCCAGGTCATGTTCAGAAGACACCTTAAACCAGTGGTTCTTAACCTTTTTGGTGTCACACCTCCCTTGTGAAAAATCTTATGACCCATGCTTCCCACGTGTTAACGGCCCAAAATTTAGGCTTAGGAAGTACGAGTTTGCATTTTTTAGTTCTGTCTCTGGACTAAAAAAAATGCATATTCAATGAAATGAACACAAACACAAGCAATGAACAGTTTTGTGGAAATAAAACCTGTATTTAAAGAAAGTATTTCTAATAGCTACACACATAAAAGAAGGATAATTTCAAAATAACTTCAATGTGATCGCTGTTGCTGTTTGTGCTCAGCAAGAGTAGTTATTCGATGGACAATGTTAGATAATGCTAGGCGCATATAATCTCTGGAATCCAAACGATTTCTAGCTTTGGTTTTTATGCTGACAAGAGTTGAAAAGCATTTAAGAGTTAACAGCATGTAACAATGCTAAGTTTGTTTTCTAACGGCCCCCAGAACTGTAGTTTTTAAATGGATACTGATGTTTTTATACTGTTGTTTTTTATGTCTCTGATGGTTTTTAAATTTTGTATACTTTTTAATGTTTACTGTTTTGTCTTTTGTGAACCACCCAGAGAGCTTCGGCTGTGGGGCAGTATATAAATGAAATAAATAAATATCCAGATTCACACAGATAGGTGGTTGGAAATGGAATTAATGATGAAATAGCTTTCTTTGCCAGAACAGGATATGCAGCCATGTGAGAGCACCAAAATTCATCAAGATTTTGATTGAAGAAATCAAATCAAGTTTAGGGAGAAAAAGCCTATGCTGGGAGTTGTAGGCCTTTTCTCCTGTGCTCCTAGGCCAGCAATTGGAGACCATGTGACCTCAACCTCTCCAAACAGCATTCAGATAGAACTCTAGGGCTGCTGCATTTTCAAGGGGTGCTTTTAAAAATATTTTAAAAATTGAAAGAAGAAAGGAACAACTGCCTAAACTTCAAAAGGTGGAAACCCTGTCCCTTTCCCCAAGGAGAAATTCTCCAAAAATTTCTCCTTTCCCCAGCCTTTTTCTCCAGAGTTTTCATTTTCCTTCCACCCCCCACGAAATGCCAAAAAATGGAACAATCAAAACTTTCGGCCTGGCTCTACTTTTTGCAATAATCTGAAGGAAAAGTGACTTAGAACAAAGCAGTCGCTTACCTTGAAAGATTGATTGTTCTTCACAAACACTAACGCACGTGTAGCAGGTAATGATAACTACGATAACGCATGTGGTGTACAAATGAGCTATGTCGTAGCTCCCAAGATTAGTAGAAAGAAATAAGGTTGGGCCAAGCTGCGCTGTTATGTACTTGTAAAATAAACAATTTATAGTTGAGAGGCTACTCACACCTCCCCTGGAGTCGGTCCAAACCTCACCTGGGGAGGCGTACCCCATTGGTTAAGAACCCCTGCCTTAAACAATGACTTTAACCATGGTGAATAAGATTTTTTGCTTTATTCACCATGGTTAAAGCCATGGTTTAAGGTGTGTTCTGAACGGGGCCTGTAATTGGTGTGGTATGTAAACACAAAGTTTAGTTTTGGTATGGGAATTTGGTTGTGGCTGTAAGATTTTTTTTAATACTTTTGTAACATTCTCATAGTACAGTCAAAGCCAATATTTAATTTTAGGATTAACATTCAATAGCTAGGGAAAGCATATATTTGTGTGTTCCACATTTCCTTTGATGACCTTGGAAATCTATAGAATTCTTAGAAATTACATAGGTTGAACATGTAATACAATTTTCATTTTGCCCTTTTTGGTACTCTGCTTAATGCCAACCAGTGAATCGAATTCTATAAAATACCTGATTTTTGTATGTTGCCTGTTACACACACACACACACACACACACACACACACACACATTTGTTGGCGAGAAATCTGTTCCACCTTAAGAAAGTTTTGGTTACCTTTCTGAAGTATTCTCTTTTGAAAAACAGTCTCTGGAAAGAATTTCTAGTAATTCATTATTCTTCTCTCTACTTTTAATCAAGCATTGATTGTAAAATAGTCTTGGCCAGTCAGTCAGAATAATTTCTAAAAAACCAAAAAAAACCTGTTATCCTTTCACCCAGCATCTGATCTCCAGTTAGTCTTTCAATGAGAGGCTAAGATTTCCATATGCCCACACAGTCCTGAGACTATAAAAACAAGTGATATTACATGTCATATGGTGACAAGTATAGTTCAAAGTACCATTAGCACTTAGACTCATGGCAGTAATTAATCCCTATCATCATTTTCATAATGAGAAGCTATGTTCAGAAAATGTGATTGAAAGATTTGAATATAAAAACACAAGTCATTCACTTCTTTGCCAGCCAGATTGATTTTTACACATACTGTAGATTAATACAAAATCATTTGTCTCCGTATCAGTCTATGATTCAGCAGTAGGAGCTTTTTCTTCTTTTTACATTGGACAAAAAGAAGAAGCAAGGATACTAGAGCTGTGTTGAAAGTGAACTTTTCATGAACATTGCCAAAGAAAATGTCCTCTTTCTGCAATTGTTTCTGGAAAGTTTGCTTATCCATTCATATTGTCTTCATCTACCTTCACTCACAATTGCCTTCACTTTTCCTCACTAATGGCATCACATAGCCAAATCTTATTGCTCCCATACCATTGTGGCATCATTCGCACAAACCTCAATTGGGTAAGATCATTCATTTTATTCAGGATGGAGTTGGAAGCAGTAGCGTGGGTGGGTGGGGTAGGATTTCTACTGGGCTGAAAGCTTCAGTCCGGAAGCATCCCTTCCTGAATGCCTATGAGAGAGGTTGATGTCCCTGGTCTCATGGAAGTTCAGAAAGTGCTGCTGGGTTGGAGAAGCTTCTTTGTAAAAAGTCGTATGCTACTGCATGTGCACAGGGCATTTTTAAAGTAAAAAAGAAAGAAAGAAAGAATGAAAGAAAGAAAACCCTTCAACCACCTTCTAAACTTAAAAATGTATGTGGAAATCGTGTCCACATCCCCAAGAGAAAATTAGCCCCTGCCCTGTGAAAGAGGAAGAACCCCCCCCCAAAAAAAAAGATCCTAAAATGAGAGAAAAGAAAGAAAAGAAAAGCAGGATTCGGCACAACACTAGTTCCACCACCAGTTCTTCCACTTTTTTTTTTTTACTGCAGATATTCTGCTACGAAAGAAAGGTTAAAACAGCCACACATAGTGCCTCTGAACTCCATATTCTTCTTCCCTGTCTATCCTCTCCACCAGCAGTACAGAACTGAAGGAAACTCAGCCAATTCTATCAAAGAAATTCCTTAGTATGCACAGAATAATACTTACGCCTGAGTTACAGAAGTATATAAAACCTCACTGAAATGGCCTGCATAATTCATTTGTCTTTTGCCATTCATGAATAATGATAATACTGTATCTCAGTCCAGCTACGCTATAATCTTTATCTCCCACTGTCTAAATAAAAGTTGATGTTTATAAACTACACACACATACATATCCCCATGTACATAGCAAAACCCAGCCAAGAGATAAATTAGAGAGGAAAATATGAAAAATGGCAAATTACTGATGCAAACACTACATAACAAATGTGTGGTTCTAACATTTTCATAAATGTTTCACAGCCTGTGCTGTTTAGTGTCCCATTAGGTCAATCTTACTAGAACCAGGGTTACATTTAGCTGTTCCAGGGGAGACAGGCACTTCCCTGCACTGAGCAAATCAGCTCATTAAACCATAAAGTAGCAATTTTCCTAAAACATCTCAACCTATTATTTATTTATGCATTTATTTATTACATTTCTATGTCACCCAATAGCCAAAGCTCTCTGGGGTGGTTCACAAAACCTAAAACTGAAAAAATGCAATATAATAAAACACAATGCACAGCATCTAACTGTGTCATTCCACTAGGGCAAATGTCATTGTACTAGCTGGAAACTAGGTTCTCAACTTTGCACAAGAGGAGAATGCACTAAAGTTACATTTAAGCAAGCCCCGTTATGCAACCTATCATGCAAACAGTTGTATAATCTGTTGCTCATTATACTTGCCCAATTGCGGGAAGGTGTAGTGCAGAAATAAAGAGGTGACACAACATACCTGGGTTTAAACAAGGGCCAACATTTATTTGATGGATCTGTACAGGGAAACCTAAGCAGGCATCTACCTATCACGGCGTAAGCTGTCAATAATCAGGACGAGACATTCCGAGCCGCAGGGGCGGTGTGTAACCGTCGCCACTCCTTGGCTCCCCCTTTTGGGTTGGTAGGCCTTCCAGTGTTACCCCTCCTCCTGCCACCAGGCTGTGAGTGTGTGAGAAAAGTTGGCCTCAAGGATAAGCCTTATTTCAGCCACTGAACCGCAGGGCTTGGAGCTGAGGATAACCTCAGGTGTTATCCTTCACCATATGGTTCCATGGAATACTCACCGACCTTACTACAGATACTCACTACAGATGCTTGCCTACCCGCCACTGGGAGTGGCAAGCCTCCTGCTTAGTCACTACCTACTCCCCATTTGGCCAGAATAACTTCCTGCAAACCCCTATGCAGATCCATCAAGAACAAATCATTGCCAAGGTCCGATAAATGGACCCCATCAGCCCTGTAAAGCTCCCTCCACATTGTTCTGATCGAGGGATGCTGTATACTAGCATCCCTGTGTCCCAGGACTTCTTTATAAATTTCTCCGTTGACTTTGCAACGTGCGCTCTCAATGGCGCGCAGATTGCTAGCCCATTTCCAATTTAGCCTGGGAATAATACAAGACCACACAATAACAATTCCAGGCCACTGGCTACGAATGGCCTGGAAATCCCTAGAAGCCTGAAGAATCAGGGCTCTGCCCTTTAGTAATCCTAGATCATTACCTCCAAGATGTACCAGCAACACCTGAGGGGGAGGTTTAACTGCACACTGCTGCGAGAGAGTAACCAGGAGGTGCTCCCAGCACATGCCATGCCTACCCAACTAGGGCTGTGCACGGACCCCCACCCCAATCCGCTCTGCAATCGATCTGCAAATTCCAGATCGGGCCCATTCTGCCCTACAGTCGATCTGCCTATGGGCCACTCCACTCCGCTGCAGAGCTCTGGCTCCAAATCGGAGCTCCGCAGCAGTGGCGCTGCCGCCAGGTAAGACCCCCCTGCCTCATTCCCCCTTACCTGCATCTGTCACGGTCTGGTGGCTGCTTTAACTGAGCCCGAGGACTCAAACATGAAGACCAGGCTGCAGCTGCGGTCTGGTCTTCTGATTTGAGTCCTCGGGCTCAGTTGAAGCCACTGCTGGAACGTGACGGACTCAAGTAATACCCTTACCCCTTGCCCCCTTACCTGCCTCTGCCGCCATCACCGCACGGACTGCGGTGGCGCCGTCACTGCCAGGTAAGGCCGCCCTCCCTTCTCCCCCCTTACCTGCGTCCGTCATGTTCCGGCACTGGCTTCACCTGAGGCTGAGGACTCAAACAGGAAGACCAGGCCGCTGTTGCTGACTGGTCTTCTGATTTGAGCCTCAGCCTCAGTTGAAGCCACCGCCAGACCGCGACAGAGGCAAGTAAGCCCCCCTCCCTCTGCCCCCTTACCTGGCTCTGCCACCGTCACTGCACGGACTACGGCAGCACCAGTTAAGCCCCCACTTACCTTGTTTCAGAGCTCCGGATCGAGGCAAAGGATCCACTTGGTCTCAATCCTCTTTGCCTTGATCCACAGCCCCCCCCCCCCGCCCGACCCTCTTCGTCTCCGCCTTTGTCAGAGGCAAATCAGGCCGCCTCACTATTGCTTCTACACTCTGATGCACAGCCCTATTCTCAACCACTGGATGCTGGCAATATTGCTCGATCGGAGCTGAGTTCCCATGCTTGATCAGGAGGCCCTCCTTCCGGCCCAAAATACAAAACTGTGGCCACAGATTAAAACTCACAGTGGGATCTGTCCCCTCCGTAGATCTAGGAAAGAAATAAAGACTGTTATCTAGGTCCTGGGACATCTGATTCTTTAGGCAGCTGGCGAATATAAGAACAGAAAGCCTCAGACAGCCATCTACCCACTTGCTGGATTTGATTAGAAGAGAAACCGATAGCCACAGCGGTGGAGGCCGTGCCAATCCTAAAAGAGTGGTTGCCAAATTGATAATCTCCGAAGCCCAGTGAGGCAAGAGCCCTCTTAGTCACCATTCAGAATTGGTGTTTGGTGAGCGGAGCACCATTGTCATGGCAAAACAAATAACCAGGGCTGAGACCCCGTAGCTCCATGAATAAATGAATAGCCAGTACCGGGCATAGCTCTTTCTTGAGTGCCGGGAACAAGGACACAATGCAGCCTTTGCCCATCTGATCGTTTTTTGACCTTTGGAGTTGTAATTGCATCCCGTGCTGAGAGGACTTAAGATCCGACAACTGCAAGGTCCTTCCCGAAATGTCGCCTTTACTGGCGGCCACTAGCTCAGAAACCCGGGAGGCACCAAAAAAGGCTGTGAGGGCAGCAGCGTGAAACAACTGTGCTTTATAGGCAGAAGAACAGAGAGTGGGCCAAAGCGCACTCAACCCTATCAAAATTTCCGGGGATAATGGGGTTCTTTCATCCTGAGGGGCTGGTCTTGTTCTGGACAAACCTCTTAAGGTTCTTCTAATTCTGAAGTCGATAGTGGTGTCAGTAACACCCTTGGATTTGGCCATGAAGGACAAAGCTGCCAATTTCCCACTGATTGTTTTGGGCGCCCTACCTTTCTTCTTCTCAGCCATGCAGAATTGCAAAGTATGATCAATGGGAATAGGCCAAGATTGAGGAAGCTGTAACTTGGACCTAAATAAATGAAATTCACTACCTGCTTTTAGGTAAGCTGACCTGGTCCTGGGAGCGACTGACTGCCATATTGCTGACTCAATTTCATCCTGCCAATTTCCCACAAACTGGTCGGCATAACCTCCAGCTTCATTCTTGCCCAAGGGGCCAGTTGACGAAAACTTGCAGCCTGCTGACGTGATAAGGTATCAGCTATGGAATTGACCAGGCCCAGAATGTGCCAGGCGTGGAACAGAATGTTATGCTGAAGATAGGATAGTGTGAAAACCCTGACTAAATTCATGACATGTAAATTGTGTTAAGATAATGTGTTGATGACTTGTACTGTGGCTAAATTGTCACACCAAAAATGAACAACAGAGTTGGAAAGCTCTGTTGCCCATAGATGAGTTGCAACGTAAATTGGAAAAAATTCCAACAAGGTCAAGTCCTTGCATATATCAGAATTTCGTCAATCTTGCGGCCACACTTCGATGCACCACTTGTCTCCCCATATGACAGTGAAGCCGACAGTCCCTGCGGCATCAGAGTGAATTTGCAATTCACTCTCTAACAGGAGGTCCTTCCTCCAAAAAAAAATTCCATTGAATTCCTTGAGGAAAGATAGCCAGACATTCAAGTCGTCACAGATATTGTGTGTAACTTGAACTCTGCTGTGGGTGAGAGAGACCCTTCATGGCGTCGCATAGTCACTGAACAAAGGCCCTACCTGGTGCAACAACTTTGCATGTGATGTTAAGATGGCCAACTATCTCCTGAAGTTGAGCTAAAGTGACCTTCTTAAGGCCACAAATGAACAATAATCTGTTCTGCAAGTCTGTTAATTTATCTGCGGGGAGCCTACAACATTGAGTCTTTGATCCCAAATATTTAATGGAAGTAAGAGGTCCTTTCGTTTTTTCCTGCGCTAAAGGCACACCTACTTCTTCAGCTAACTCCTGAAATTCCTGCATAAGTTGGGCACACTGTAAGGATCCAGCAGGACCCATAAAAAAAGAAATCATCCAGATAATGCGTTACCACTTGGAGGCCAGTTCTGGCTTCCAGAGCCCATTTGAGGAAAGAGCTGAAGGGCTCAAACATGGCGCAGGAGATGGAGCAGCCCATTGATAAAGCCCTATCAATGAAATATTGACCCCTAAATTGGAAAACCAAAAGGTCAAAGTCCGAAAGGTTAATGGGCAAAATGCGAAATGCAGATTTGATGTCACACTTACCCATCAAAGCACCCAGACCCTGTTTATGTACAATGTTGATGTTAAAAACAACTATTCTAGGGTCACTTAAAAAATTTAGCATATGCTGTTAAATGCCTGGGAGAAGAGAAAAGTCTTGACCTGGTGCCATAAAGGTAACAATGTTGGTGCCAGGCAAGCCTCATCAGGGAGATCATTCCATAATTGAGGGGCCACCACTGAAAAGGCCCTCTCCCCGGTTGCCATTCTCTAAGATTCCCTCAAGGTAGGCACCCGGAGGACCATTGGACAGTATCCAAGCCTGCCTGCATGCCACAAGGACTCACCACTAGCACAATGGAAAGTTAGCAGTCCTAAAAAGCCACTCAAAATGAGCAGAAATACTCATTTGTGTAATGGGGCAGTTTAATAGTGCTTGCAGAAGGAAAGCTCCACTAACCTGTCCTGATCCAGAAACAAACATTTTGCTTGTTTCCAAGGTTGTTTTTTTAGAACCACTAGTTCGCTGATGTGCTAGCAATGGGGTTCCACTTACACAACAGATCGAGTAGGAGTGCAGCAGCGGTATTGTGTACTGACCATTTGAATCATCACAGTATCTTGACTAAAGGAAAAAAACATCAGAATTTGTTTCTGCTGCCCTGATGCTAAACACATTTACTTGAGCATAAGCTAGGGTAACCATATTTTGGAAACCAAAAAGGAGGCAGCAGGTAAGGAGACTGACTCTGAAGCTCCAAGGAAGCCCGAAGCTTCGGAGCCAATTGGCTTCAGCTTCAGACGGCTTCGGCCTTCACCTGAATTGCCTAGGATCCGGTTTGGAAGGGTCTGAACCAGCCTGATCCGCTTTGAATTCGGGGTTCGGATCCAAGGCGATGCACAGCCCTACTATGTGGAGGAAACACAGGAATGTATGTGCCAATCCCAGCCCCTTCTGACTTTCCCATGTTGAGCTGGAAGGCCTGAAGGAATGTTGCAACTGTGTTCAGCTGAATGCTGCTGCAGTCCTCTCAGTGGTTGGAAACCCTGATCAATGCAGGAAGATCAGGGGCATAAGGAGTAGAGCCAGCACAGGAGTCCTTGGATTCCATCTAGATTAGGATGACCATATTTTGGAAACCAAAAAGGAGGACAACATGGTCGCCCCCAAGGGGGCGTGTCCAGTACCAAGAGGGCGTGCCCACCCGAACATAGCCTTGGTCACAAGTCTGATTTTACAGCACACATTTAAGACAAATCTGTTCTACATAACATCTTAATGTTAAAATCACTGAAATAAAGAACAAGCGAGAGATTCAGTGTATCTGAAATTAACTTCACTCACTCCTACTTTTGTAGGTTTTGCTGTACTTTGAAGCTTTTGCTATACTCTGTGTGTTACATTCTCCCCTTCCCTCAAATATATTTTCTTCACTCATTGCAAGCTGCTGTTGTTGTTAACAGGGTTTGCTGCTGCCCCCAGATCTGTTTCAAATTTGGTACGGCTAAAGCTCTACCTAAAAGCTTTCATGGTGCCAACTTTCAGCTCTTTATCTTTAAAAATGACAGTTTAAAAAATAATAATTTTAAAACCTAATTTTTTAAAAAAATCCTAAAAAATCAATGGATGAACAGATCTGTTTCAAATTTGGTGTGGCTAAAGCTCTACCTAAATCCTATCATGGTACAAAGTTTCATCTCTTTAACTTTAAAAATGACGATTTTAAAAGTAATAATTTTAAAACCTCAATTTTTAAAAAGTTCCTAAAAAAAAATGGATGAATGGATCTGTTTCAAATTTGGTATGACCAATGCCCTTCCTAAGAACTACCATTGTGCCAAGTTTCATGACTTTATCTTAAAAAATGATGAAGTTATAAGCATTTTTGTTAATTCCCATTAGAGCTGCTCTTTGGAAATAAACCGGATTTCCCCTCCCCCTCCCAGATTTGCCATCAAAACCCTGGACAAATCTGGGCAAAACCGGTCATATGGTCACCCTAGCATAAGCACCATTTTTAGTAGAAAACAATAACAAAGAGAAAGCATAATAAGTTCATTGAGATATGGAGCATTTTCACAATGTATTAGAACTCAAAGATGAGGGACTCTGTACAACCATATGTAATATTTAGTGCAATTTAAAAATCTTACAAAAATATTGATGCAATTATCTCTCTTTTTTTACATACAGATGTTTATTTTTGTTCTATTTTGTTGATCTGTGAGGAAGTAGTGAATTATGTTGAGTTTCTGTTTTCTTTTGTTCTAAAAATGAGAAAGATACAAAGATATGCCAGCAGATTTTGTTGAGAATTATGTAAATACATTTTTAAAATTGCTCATGTCTGCTCTGGCTTGGATGTGATGTATATGCGATTATAGATTTAGGTCTATAAGGTTATGCAAGCTTTTCCTGAACAGGTTGAATTCTGCTGGAAGCCTTACTAAAGCACATTAGAACACATGGCACACAAAGCCAGAACTTAACCTAATTTTTTCATAAAACCCTTATTTTTTATTATTTTTTTTGTAACTCACTCAGCTCATTTCTATGATCATAAGAAAATGGTTAATATTAAATTATAACAACAGCAATCAAAGTCATGGGGAGCGAGAGGATTCTCAATTGCAGCCCATGCCCTGCTCTTGATATCACCAGAGGAAGAGATTGAGAAGCACATCAATTCACATAACTTCCTAGCAGTGCCCCATTGTCTTTTCAGGACTTAATGATGCTGAAGTGTCTCCATGATTAAAATTTAAAGGCTTCCAAGTAACCAAGTAATTTGCCCAAAACTCCTTATCCAGCACTCACCACAAAGACTCTGATTTTAATATACTGTTAATCAAGCGCCAGCCTAGTTTACTACTGATACTTTAAATTACAGAAGAACTAACTTCATTGTTCTCATAGTATCATATGAAAAATCTTTCCCTTGATCAAATATGGATGTGCGCACACACATTCCCAAATGGAGGAGTAAAAGGCTGTGATAGAGACCTACTGGATGTGTGTGAGTGTGATATATGTGAGATATAAATCCAATCTACAGGTTTTACCTTAATCGTTCTGTCAAACTCCGAAGCTGGTTGTGTAATCACCATGCAAAAACCTAAAGCCTGTGTGTGTGTGTGTGTGTGTGTGTGTGTGTGTTTGTGAGTTATATAATTTGTGTGGACAGCACTTAATTGGGTCCGGTTGTGAAGGGACGAGAACATATAGACACACAGGCATAGCTGGGATAATAGCTACAACTTTATTGACTTACTTGAGTAGGTTTGGCAGTGACACAGGGTGTGAATCCTGCAATCAGCCAGCCCACCTGTTGACCAATTCCCCTTCCTGTCCCGCATGCCAGGGGCACTGGGAGTGGATGGCAGGGCCAGGGGGAACAACACGCATAGACTGCTATTGCGAACTCCTTTCCATCCCCCAGACATGGTCAGCTCACAGCCCCCATGCTGATATGGTCTATTATTTATTTATTTATTTATTTATTTATTTATTTATTTATTTATTTATTTATCATTGCATTTATATCCCACCTTCTTCCTTTTAAGGAACCCAAGGCGGTGTACATAATCCTCCTCCTCTCCATTTTATCCTCACAACAACAACCCTGTGAGGTAGGTTGGGCTGAGAGTCTGTGACTGGCACAAATTTACCCAGAGGGTTTCCATGGCTGAGTGGGGACTAGAACTTGGATCTCCCAAGTTCCAGTCCAACACTTTAGCCACTACACCACATTGGCTCTCTTGGTCTTGGTGCCATGTCCCTGAGATCCCTTACGGGAATCCTCACTGTGGGGGAGCAGGGAACCCAATCTTGCTCCCCCTCACCAATGGTTCGCACTCAATGCCTATCAAACCACAGAAGGTTTGCTAGAGCTATAAAATATAAAACGTTAGAGCTGTCTTGATATCTAGCCTGCCACCAGAACCTTTCCTCCACACTGTGCCACAACGTAGGCAACGGCATGGCGCTCAACATGCTTCTATCAGGGAAAGTTGGATGCAAACCCGGTCTACCCTTTCTGCACTCCAGCTGAGGCTGGGATTAGTGCCTCAGACCAACAGCTTCCAACTGCCACTTGGGTAGCAATCCTCCCTGCACTAAAAACCCATGCAGATTTTATTCTCTTGTTTTCCCCGTTTCAGCACTCTGTGTGTCCCTTTCTGGCCTTTCAGATGAACCACGCCTTATACCGTGCCTGAGCCAACCAATTCTCATCAGCAGGGTGAAGAGGCTGGGATCAACTGTCAGCTAGTTTATGAATGGGAGTGTGGCTTCTTCTGCCATATTTAGCATTACACATTGTTCAGGAGGGTTCCTCAGTCAACTCCCAGACCAGCTTTTCAGCAATTAAGGCAATTCATCAGAAAAATGGTCTCTCCCACCCCCCACTCCCCACCCATCCAATACCATGAGTGTCCCATGAGCAGAGATCTACTCCCAGGAACTTTGAATCCAATCCTGGATGAATTGTTTTATCGTGTTATTTTATCTGATCTAAATAGGCTAGTTGCTTGGACATTGGTGGGCCAGGTCTTTAAAAAAAAAAAACATGCATGAAACAAAACAATAAATGCAACAAACAGAATCCAAAGAGAAACATTAAAGGCGCCTTTTAAACTGGAGTTAAAATTTAATTCCACAGACGTACATGTTACCTTGTCACCAGCCTTACAATGTTAACCAATTCTTTTCTGTCAACTGGCAATTTTTTGGCAGATCCCTTTTGCATGATTCATGAAGGACCAGTAAAAGGCTAATTGTTCAAATTAATTTGCGTAAATGACTAAGCAAGAGATAACAAAATTACATCTGCACTTGTTTGGCAAAGATTCAATAGCAGCGGCCCCGTACTGCCAGCTGCTTCCAGACAACACTCTTGCAGAAATTAAAAGCTACAAATATTAATTAATACACTTTTTTGGTACGTTAATTTGCACTGAAAGGTTCCGGGAGTGCAAAACTGCTGAGAAGATGAACCATGATAATTAGAATTAATGGGATGGATGCATGTTTTTTGCAGCTGAAGTTTTAAAAAACCTATGAATGGAACTGGGAACTTGGAGCTGACATTCTCATAAATCTCTATGATAATGCAGCTATTAGTATTAGAAGGATTAAGTACTGTGGCTCCAATGTTATCCATCACATGACACATTGTATCCCATCTGTCATTGAAGCAACTAAGACATGATAGCTGTCCTTGAGGAAGCCATCTGAAAAGCTTTGGGAATTTAAGGAATTGCCAGGCTGAGTGTCGAAGTACAAAATGAATCGCTCAAAACCTCTGACTCTCAGATAGAAATAATGGCCAACACTCTGTACTTGTCAGCTTAGTGTTTTAACAAATACTCTCCCTTGCAATATCTGTATTTAAGTTTAGGTAAGCATTCTAAATTACAGATATATCAGACACAGAGAGATAGAGATTATCAGATGTCAGTGATTTCATCTTTAATTCATTTGTGATTTTGTAACTTGATTCCCCCCTCTCTCTCTTTCAAGAACATGTACTAACAATTATATTAACCATTTCCCTTAGCTTTCCAAGGCCTCACTTTTTCCAAGGTAACACATTGACACATGTACTTCCTAAAACATCTGTGTATTTTAAAGTAACAAAGCCAAATGTGGGTATTAGTACGTATTAGTAGAGTTATGCAAAATGTGGCCAGAATCTATTTCTGAATCTGGCTGTGGTGCGGTATGCTAAAACCTTACTGAGATTAAGATCAATGGATGCAGTTTTTCTGCTCTTTTTTTAAACTGCCTGTGTTCTTAATTCTGGGAAGAACAAATGTTTAAAAGGATTGCTTTTAGAATCCATAAGCATTCATAACTTTAGATATCTGAAAACTGGGTAGACAAATAGATGTGTGTACAAAAGGAAGTTTCCAACAGCAGCAGGAGATTATTTTAACTTTAGAGAGATGAGTACGTATTCAAAGGGATTCACTGAGTTACGTTTAGAGTGTTGTATGGAAACAGAGCATCAGTAAGGAGAAGAAGATGCATAAGTGCAAAAAAACAGAACCAGGCCTGATCACATTCAGCACAAATCCAAGTTCTGACCATAGAAAACCCCATCAATCTTATGCCAATCTTTCAGGCAGAGATGCCGGGATAAATGGTTACGACTGGTATCTTGCAAAACAAAGCAACAAAAACAGAAGCGTAATGCTTTAGCTAATATTCAGGATTATGCTTAAACATAAAACAAGGCTAATCTTATTACAGCTGTAATTGCTGGGGGGGGGGTTATGACATAAAATAAGAAACATCTACATGGTGCATGGAAAACCCAAAGTACATCACAAATTATTACTATAATATTATCTTTCAAAGCATTTTAGTTTTAACGTTAAGTTACCACAACTAAAATTTCTTGGGGGGGGGAATACACATCTTCATTCTTATTCTTAACTTTATTCTTAGGATAAAACGTAAGAATAACGCAAGAGGTAAGAACAAAAATTACACTCCTTCATGAACAACAGAAAATAAAACTTCAGAAGTATTTCAAGGAGTAATAAATCTCATTAATGCTATCCAATATTTAGAGACCTTCCCTTACATATTCAGTCTCATTTGTCCTGCTTCTATAGCTTTTATTTAAACTGTTTAAAAAGATATCACATGTAAGCTGCTTAATATTGGACAATTTGTATTTATTAGGAGATAATTTTCAGGGGGGAAACGAGAAACAGAAGTGGTTTCTGAAGGTTGGCTTACGTGTTACATATTAGCTCATAGCTTCTCCATGTGGTACCCCTAATATGTAGGCTCACTCACCACATGAATTGCCCCATCAAGTGAATGTCAAATAAATAGTTTTTGTTACTGCTTTCAACTGCTTGGGAGGATGATCTATGTGGTGAGCATTTTTATTACAGTAACTGTTTCACAGAGTGTGGGGAAGGAGTGAGGTGGTGAGAGAGAAATGCAGCACCAGCTCAGAACATCACACTCCTACTACCAAAATCGTGCCTTGAGCCCCAGCAACTTTCCCCCCTGTATCTGAAGGTGATCTCTAGTCTGGCTTAGACTACCTTCTTGATGTTCTACCAAGGAATCACCAGAGCTTTTGTAGAAAACTCTGTAGAAGTCTGTTTCCCTGGAACTAAAACTCTAGCCAAAAGCAAAATCTTAGCATGCTCTCAAAGTATTTTTTTATAAACTCCTTTCCTTTTTCTTTTCTTTTTTTTTCCTGATTACTCTCCAAAATATGATATAGGGAGCAACCTAAAATGAGGTTCTGTACCAAAGTATCCAAACTGCAGATAGATAGATAGATAGATAGATAGATAGATAGATAGATAGATTGATTGATTGATACCATGGTTAATCATTAATTGAGGGAACATCTAATGCATTTCTCCAAATTTCTGCCTCTGGTTTTCTGATAACCTCACAACTCCAATAAATATAATATAGGCCAACTCCAGACATATCATAACTCCAACACAGGCCTTTTTAAAATAATCATCCTGCTTGGTATAGATCTGGCCATGGTTATTTCATCCAGAGAACAGTGATTTCCATGTGTTATTTGGGAAGAGAGAGGATAAATCTAAGTCAAGTATTACTATATCAGTACCCATCACTTTGAGTAGGGTTGTTGTTTCCCCACAACATCTTAAAATTCTTAGGTTTAAAATTAATCTGGGTAGGCCTGCTAGAAGAGACTAGTCTTTATGGCTGTCTTAAACTCAGAGAGAGTATTAAGCTGACGAAGAAAAGGTCCTCTGGGTAACAGTTGTCAGCCTTATATTTGTGCTTCAGACAGTATGCTGTATAAACTGTGATATATTGGCTCAACGTAGGACCAGGCAGAGAAATCCTGTCATGAACAGATACTGACCGCCTAGGAAAAATAATATTATTGTATCTACAGAGCAGATGCAACAATGAGGATCATCAGATGGGTGAGGGGGGGATCGCATTTCCCTACCATCACTTTGCCTCCTGCTTCTGTCCCACAACAGGGACGAGGGGCTTCCTCTTTCTTCACACATGGCCCATTCAAGGGGTATTTTTATGGCATAATCTCTCCTGCACATGGCAGGAAAAATTACCATTACAGCCAGAAGAAACAGATTTTCTGGGTGGTATTTTGAAACATGAAAAACAACAGAAGTAGCAGGAGAGTCGTGGCGGGGGGATGCAGCATTGTTAAAACGTCCTGCAAAGATGTGTGAGTGACCAGTCATGAACATGCCATAAAACGCTCATCCGATGATGCCCAATTATACCTACATTCCAAGCCTCCACGTAGAGTAAATATGTTTTGGTTCAATCCTGTGAGGACAATGTCAATAGTAAATGTTGAGGAGAAGGGTGCAGGGAGGGCATAAGCCTGTGTCCTGGGCTTTATATTTGTGCTTCAGACATTCTAATTCCCTCCTGCCTGGTTTCTACTGAAGGGGAGACCAAGAGCTTTTGAAATGTGTTGCTAATTACACATCTCATCAAAGGCTCAACACTTATGCTCCTGATGAGCACAAAGCACTTGTCTACCAGACACCTATCCCCTTCATGGTCTCTACTTTTTAATAGTCTCTTATGTTAAGATAGCTGGGTGCTTAAATATTTCTAAGTCTTGCAGTTTAAAAGATTTAAAAGTATATTTTTAATGCAGAATAGATTTTTTTTTGTCTCACTCTGTGTGTGTGCTCTTATCACTCAAGAAAACCTTCACTGATTTCTTCTTCTTCTCTCTCTCTCTCTTTTTTTTAATTAAAAAAATCCTTTTGGGCCATGAATGCCAAGTTTTAGCCCAGAGGGATTTTTTTTATTACAGTTCTAAACCCCTGAAAATCAGGATCTATGTAGTGTGGAGCCTGATAAACCCTTAACTGTGACACGGCTCGCGAGGGCAGCTATAATATCTGATGACAAAACTGACAGATTATTTCTGATGAGGAGGGGGGAGCCCCTTTTTGTTTTTAACCTGACCCTGAGGACATGTCATAACATTTGTATTATCTGCAATAAAATGTCAACTACGCTGCTGTAAGATTGCTAAGGCTCGGAGTTAAAGCATTCCATTTAGTACTTCTATCGTTTTCAATTTAAAAAATAAAAAAGACTGTAATTTCTTATTGGACAGTCCCTGACTCAGTACTGCTCTCTGATTTATCATGGCAGTTGTTGGAGACCATCCGTGGCTATGCAGCAAAAGAAATCAGGGGAGATAAAAAGAAGGACTAAACTGCAATGCTGAAGATAGCTCCGTAATTCTTAAGCAAGCATCGAGCCAAGGGAAGATAAATAAAACAAACAAACACAATTTGAGAAGACTGAGCCTCATTTGATTTGAATTTACTGCAATCAAACGCTCCTCCTGGTCTCTCAGCTAAATGTGGATCATTAGGTATTTTAAGACCAGGGCCAGATCTACACTTCATGCCATATAGATACAATCCAATCATGGCGATGCTATATCCCTCTTGCTCATTTATACCTTGTAGTGCGCACTCCTGTGGTATTTTGCATAATCTGGAATAAAAAATGGGAAATAACGCTAGAAAAGTGGTATACAGAATGTCTAATGTGTCCCAGTGGTTATCACTGCACGTCAATACTGATATATAAAAAAAGCATTAGTGTAGATCTAGCTCAGTACACACAAGAGTTAAAAATTATCAATAACGTCTGCCATTCTCTCTAGTAGATGTAATATCTGATGCAAAGCAATACTATGCATGTTTACTGGAAATGAAATCACTATGCTCAATGGGCTTTACTCCCAGAAAGCTGTGCACAGAATTGCAGCCTTAAATTGCAATTCTATACCCACTTACTTGAGAGTTGCGTACTTCCAAATTGACATTTATAGGAGTGCACCATAAGGCTGCAGTTGTACATGTACTTGGTACTAAGGTCCACTGGATTCAGTTGGATTTACTTCTGAGTAAACATGCATAGGCTTGTGCTCTCAGTCTAGTGATTCAATTAGAGAAGTCATTTTTTATGGCTATCGTCCTAATTTTCTTTCTTTCCATGTTGGATATTGTGATCATATAATGGGAAGGTGGAATAAAAAGACTATTAAGTTATTATTTTTTTCAAATAATACTTCTCTGCATCACACAAGATTAAGAAAATTATGTCATACATAAGCTGATGCAATTGCAACCTGTTTGGTTCACCACTAGTGTCTCAAAACAAGAGAATCTGTCAATGTGAAGAAAACTCCCACACGATGGCATATGGTAACATTGATGGGTCATTAACGGTCACCTGAAACACACAAAATATGTTTGAAGTTGTTTGTTGTTGGGTACTTTTTAAAATAAAGTTATCTCAGCAGTGAAAGACAACTTTAAACTGATCACCATATGCAAATGTTTGCAGGGAAAGAAAATGTTGGTGCAATTAGCAAAGGCCTATTCCTTTTTCATCAAAGTAAACCTATGATATGGTAAAGAAAAAAACCCAACAACAACAACAACAACAAAACTCCTAAGCTTTATTATTTCCCTGGAGATAAAATCCTTCATTTACTTGTGCAACTTTATAAAAAAAAATGTACATTTCAAGACTTCAATAGTTGCCTTCTTGTAATATTTCAGCTTTTAAGCTGTTTTCTTGCCTCAATGAGCTCACATAAGATACATCTGAAAGCTTTAGTACAAATTTACTTGGAATAAAGTCTTCAATTCATTTTCATGGCACCAAAAAGACAGCTTTAATAACTGCAATGACAAATAAACTGGAAATCATTCCAGGCCTTTTCACTTAACTGACAAGTAGAACACTCTCATAATGAGCCGCAGGTTTTACGTTTTCTCTTTGACCATAATAGCTTCATTTAAGAGCGTCAGACCCTGACACTTCATCATTTATCTACATTATTTCTCATCTTCTTTCAAATAAATTATGGAATACTAGACTGAGCACATAAAAACAAAGTGACTTGTTATCTGTAAACAGCAAGATAAATTGTCCAGAAGTTCCTCATTTAGTTCCCTTTTAAATTTAAAGGCGAGTTATTGGTTATACCTTTTTTTATTATTTCCTCCCTTCTTCTCTTTCTCTCTCTCTCTCTCTCTTTTTGTTTGCATTTTTTTTACAGCCATCTTATTTCTCTTGCCAGTGGCCTTTGTGCACTCATCCACAGCCTGATGATAGTGCAAAAGGCATAAAATAATTCCATTATCTAAGGTTGGCCAGTATAGCAGGAGTGGGAGGGTGGGGGTAAGGAACAAATAAAGCAATTTTGCATACATATATTCCTTTCCTTCTGTAAAATTCCTTCTCCATAATACATCTTGTCACCCTATCAAATGTGACACATTCAAAGTAATGAGCAATGGATCTGAAACTGTTTGAGCCTATCGTGAGTTAGCACTGATATCTCCCCTGACCCTACAACCCCAGCCTGTCTGAAATGGCATCTGCCTTCTTGGCTACATCTACACTACACCTTTAAAGCAGTATGGAAGTGCACTGATGACTGTTGGGGCACAGTCCACATTCCATACACCGCTTTCACAGTGCTACTTCCTGCTTTTTATTCCATGTTCGTAATGATCTGACACAAGGTGTAGATCTGGCCAAGTAGTGCTAATGCCTCACCGAGTTCACATTTATCTGAAAAATGGAACTGTTAAGACCTACCGATTAACTGTTCTTGCAGCATTTGCGTGTTAAATTATTAGGGATGGGTGAAACTCAAGAAGATCAGATGGTGAGATTTAATAATACGATTCACTCCAGCAGCCTCCCAAACGAGAGTTCTGAAAACACTTTGCCCACATTAATAGTCCTCCCAGCAGACATATGTCATCATGTTTTGCTTGAATCAGTGGTGTGGGTGCCTATGGTACAATGGCAGTGACTTTAGTGACACAAGCGTTCCTGTGAGATTTCATGAAAAACCTATGCACATACATTTATACATTCAAAAGCAAATATTCTCAAAACTTCCCAAACCCTTTCTGCTTCCCCAACTACTAGCCTACAACAACCTGAGTGACTCCATAACTACTTCGGCGCCACTGGAATGGACGTTCGAAAATGTGAAGCAAAGAAGCTTCAGGGCACGGTGGGAAAGAACCAGGGGCAAACTTGGAGCTGAGTTGACAGAAGTGTTTCTGATGATCTAAGGCTGCAATCCTGCACACCCAAGTTAAGGACACTTCAGTCCCCTTGACTTCAGTGGAGCTGAACTTCAGGCATCTAAACCTACATTTGCAGCTTAAGTGTTCACCAAAAGAGCATGCAGCAGCAGTAGCAGATAATGCCAATGAAGGCTTATTAGAAAATTGTTAACTTTCTGAGCACTAAATGCACAAGCATTTCTTGACTGTTGCAGAGGGATTCAGATATCATTTCTGAGCCAGTCATTGTTGTTGAGAGAAAACTGAACTGCACAAATGCCCGCAATGAAACAACTTGTTGCTTGAAATATGTGATTTCCTCCACTTCAAGCTATGGTTTCCCTTGCTAGCATGTTGTGGTTGAATCAGTGGTGTGGGTGCCTATGGTACAATCACAGTGACATTATAGATATAAAGTGACACAAGCTTTCCTGTGACATTTCGTGAATAAGCTATGTATGCTTATATTACCATAAAGTCTGGTAGTTCCAAATACCTTCCTACCCCACACAACATTGGCCAAATGTGGAACCATTACACAAATGGGGAGGGGCAGGCCATACTTACATTGATCATCCAGATAAGCACGGACCCTATGAATCAAGTCTGAAGGCAAGCTGAGTACTGAAAACAAGTTTAAATGGGAAAACAATGTTAACCTCCCATGGCAGCTTTTAGGAATAAACTGATAAAACAACTAGAAGATTATTTCTTCCCCAGTGAAAGTGGTTCCCCTAAGCATTCAGTAAGCCCCTTTCCAAATCTAGACATCTACAATATTCTAGCTAATAGTGTTGCTTTTAACAGAGACAACAAGAACTACTGAAAAGTATCGACACATGACAATCCCAGCACCACTGCTTGGCTTCTTCCTTTTTTACAGTTCTGTTTCCTGTTCCCCTGAGTGTCACCAAAAACTAAGAAATAAACATACCACACACACTAACGTAATGCCCTTGACATGTTTATAAATACAGTATCATGAAAATGGGCTCCTTATTATCTTAGAAAATGAGAGCAGGGATTATTCCCATGAGACTGGAAAACCAGGGACTTTTTTATTTTTAGTTATAACACTCAAAACTAAACAGAGCATTTCAAATGCTATTTTTTGCCAAAGTTAAGTTACACAGGGGCTGTCTTTATGGCGCCGTGTTGGTGCCATGTCCCTCTTCAACCCTGCGCTTTCCCTCTCTCAGGGTGGCATCAGGTAATCCTAATGCAGAGAAGGCGGCGCGGGGTTTCTGGGTGGAAATCTGGGTCTCTGAGCTTCCCCCAACTCCTTTCTGGTGGAAGGCGACCAATTACTGGTCACCTTCCACCAGGCTTAGCCCCCAGATTAGCCCTGGAGCAACATTGGATGGCATTGTCACTCCATTTCAAAAAGTCAGGGTAAATCCTCAACCCTTTCAAAATGCAGCATCACAGGGAAGCCCCACAGTGGCTGTGAAGCTGCGCTTGCATTGTCTAACCAATGGGGTGCAGATCCACAGACACCGTGAGGCTTTCCCCACATATAGACAGCCCCACAGAGTAGCATAAATAAAATCCGAAATCTTCAAATTGATGCATCTGTTTATTCAGTTTAGCAATGCAATCTGATGTGTGTCTGTCTCAAAAAAGACCCCATTGGGATCAACAGGATTTACTCTCAAGTAAGTGAGTATGTGACTGTAGTTTACAATAGTTAGATGTGTTTTAAGACTTATATAGGGAGGAGGAGGAGAATTGTATTCAGTTTCTCACTAGTTGATACTAAATGTCCTCTCCAGTACCATGGGGATATCATTTGATCTAGTTCTGATTCTGAACTTGAGTTCTGCACTGTAACCACACTAGCTACAATAAAGCATTTAAATTTAAATGGAAATAATCTACTCAGACATGAGTCCTAATGGTAAGTGGTTTGTGTAGCTACACAAGACAGATAAATAAAATTGTATTGATCTAATGGGAACCATATTTAATTTACCCTAATTGGCTGCTTCATACACCATTTTATAAAGGCATGGCAAGAGAGTTAAATAATATTGCTGGTATCATTTTCAAAATCACATCCATAAGAGGCCAGGAGGAAAAGTCAGCCAGAGTATTAACAAGGTATCCTGCATTCAGAATAAATTATATCTCTGTAATAAAAAATAAGAGTGCTTTTTAGCAATATTGCATACATTAATGGTATCTTTAGCCTATGCCTTGGTCCTATAAGAATTACTTCCCATGCATTCTTTGGTTACTAGTGGCTTATACACAGCAGACTATTGCTATGTCTTTCAGTCTTTTATTTGTTCATGTATATGTGGTTTTACGGGTGAACATGAGTCTGTTTTCCCTGTCTGCACTCCAGTCATGTGCAACAGACATAGAACTGTTGGTTCACTATATGTGGGAACAATTGGGAGGTAATAAAGAGCTGACGCCTCCAGATGTCAAAATTCAATGCACGATGTACATGAAAAAGACCTAGGCGTGCACTGCTCCTACAATCGAAACCTTGCACTATTTTCATTATCAGATTGCTCCTCTGCACAACCAGACTGACTTTCAGCTGGCAAGAGATGAATACGCATTTCGACACACACCACATTTCTATTTCTTCATCCTCATCAGGCTTCTGGACTATGGTGTTAGAAGTAGTCTCCAAGGAAACTGAGCTCAGTTTCTTCCAGAGTAACCTACACATTGGCACTATTGTTCCACTATCTTCTAATAAGAGTATGAACATAAAACATTCCCTTATGCTGAGTCAGGCCATTGGTCTATCATTAGCATTATCTACTTTAACTGTAGTAGCTGTCTAAAAGTCCTGGTCAGAAGCCACTGAGTTGTAACACCTTCTTCACCAAGGCAGAGCCTGTAGCATATTTTGGGGGATATATTTTGTGGATGTAATTCTCTTAACAATTTTTTATTATTATTTATTGCATTTCTATACCGCCCAATAGCCGAAGCTTTCTGGGCAGTTTACAAAATTAAGACAATATAATGTAGGTGAAAGTTTAGAAATCGAGAAGTGCCATTCTGCCATGCCCTGCATTGCCTGGGCATGGGGAGGCTTTTGTGGGTGTGGGAGACGAGACATGTCTGCCTGCCATTGGCTGGGCACAACAGGGCACCACCAGGCTAGGAGGGGATTGCAGGGTCTATAAAAGAAGACTCACCCTCCTAGCCTCGTCTTTGCTGCGCAGCTCCCTCCCTCCCTCCTTGTACGAAGTGTGGGCTTGCTGGTTGCCATTTGGAGCAGAGTAGGAATTTTTTACTCATGTACTGAATTGTGCATGAGTTTTTTCGCCTATTCCACACTGTAAGACAGCATGGGAGTATTAAATAGGTTAATTTGTTGATATAATTTGGTCACATTTGATTTTGGCGCTAGGTACGGGCATCCAGAGTGGGATTGGAAATTGGTGAGCATTCATAGGCACTGTTCAGGGTAACTGGTAAGATCTGAGGCTCCTAGCTTTGAGCCCCGCAGCCTGCCTGGGAGATAAGGCTTACCTTTGGGGCCAACCCTACTCATCCACTCTGTGCCTCGTGGCCTGATTTAGGGCATGACAAAGGAAGGTCTCCCTATCCCACAAGGGGCAGGCCCATGGGAAGGCGAATGGTGCAGCACCTGCCCACGGGCCATGAATGGTTCGCCCAACTAGAGGGGCCTGAATACAAGCCATACTGGATGCCTACCCCTTTGCAGATCATTAATAAATGTGGCCTTGTTTAAACCCAGCTATTCTTGTCTTGTCTCGTTATTTATCAACCTACACACCACAAAGAGTTTAGAAAGAGTTGTGACTCACTAAAACTATAAAGCAGTTCATAAGAAAGCCCTCTATGAGTATGCCATCTGTGTGGAGGAGGACCATGCTTTCTGGGGCTGCCCCAGAACCTGCACATTCAGTGGAACATTGGCAAGGAGACCCAAGGTACAGTTGTTTGTGTAGAGACTCTCTACCCTTCAGTGGTTGGATCTCCTTACCAACATTTCAGTGGTAATGCAGATTTTGGTGATGGAAGGCACAATCCCACCACCCCATATGCATAGAAGGCTTACTTCTGAATAGCCCGTATGTGACAGGGAAAGTTGAGTGCATTACAAGTTGCCACAGTTGCCTAGTGGTTGGAATTAAGGCAATGCAGCACCTTGGGGCTGAATCCCAAATCCAAACTGAAGTGAATTGCTTCAGCCTGCTTCAGTCCGAATCCAGATCAGCACTGGATCAGGCTGAGGCAGTCTGAAGCAGATCGGGCCAGGCCCCAAAGTGCTTTAGAGAGCTTAGGACTGATCTGTCCCCACCCGCCTGTGGGACTTACTGATCTGTTCTCGATGACAGCTGCCATTTTAAAGAAGGATCTTTAGTTTGCTACATCTAAGGTTACAAACTATGGAAATGGCCCTTTATGCCACCATAGATTGAGACCTTAGATGTAGGAAGCTACAGAGCCACCATCTTCCTTTAAAATGATGCCTCATGAGGACACAGGGCTGCAGCATGGATCAGATAAATCCTGTGGCTCTGTGCTGGTGGAAGGGGGGGCTAGGGGGAGAGAAAGTGAGGGAGTCCAATGAACTCCCAGTCACACCTGGTTTTTTCAGGCACACACTGAACATGGCAGGCACCCAAGGGCTGGCCCACTTTGGGATGTCCTGATCTCTCCAGATCTGGATCCAAAGTGGGTCAGCCCAGACTCAAAGCACCCCAAGTCAAATCAGGGCCAATCTGGAATCTCCAAATTTGCCTCTGAAGCAAATGGGGGGGGGGGGCTGTGCACAGCCCTCATTAGGATGTTGGACTTAGAATGGGCTGACTAGATTCAAATCACTGCTTAACCACAAAGTATTATTATTTATTCATTTATTCATTTTATTTCTATATCATCCAATAACCAAAGCTCTCTGGGCAGTTTGGAACCACTCATCAAAAATATACCAACAGTACAATACAACATGACAAAACAGTGTGAAAAAGAATAACACCCCCAAATTAAAACAATAAAAACAGCTAAAACAATTTAAATAAACGATATTTTCCCTAGTATACCTATTCAAAACAGCAAATATAGTTGCCTCATCTTATACCATTAAATGCTTGGGAGTAGAGAGCAGTTTTTACCTGGTGCAAAAAACATGACAGTGTCAATGCCAGGCGGGCCTCAGTGTCAGCACCATTTCAGGGGGCACCACTAAGAAGACCATCTCCCTTGTTGCCACCTCCTGAGACTCCCTTGGAGGTGGCTCTTGCAGGAAGCCCTCAAATGCTGATCACAGTGTCTGTTCAGGTCAGGAGAGGCATCCCATCAGGTATTGTAGTCCTGAGCCATGTAAGGCTTTATAGGTTAAAACCAGCAACTTGAATTGGGCTTGACAGGCAGTCAATGCAAGCAGACCAGAATTGATCCTATATGCTTAATTAATGACCTTGGATCAATTCTCCTCTTTCTCGGCCTAAACTAAGAGTTCTACCTTTAAAGGTGGTCTAAAAATAATTCAAATAAAAGAAATAATTCAGTAATAGGCCCCAGAGGTTTTTGTGTATGAGGATAAACAGGGGTTGAAACCTTGCATGACGCCCTCAGCTCCTTGGAAGAAGAATGACATCAAGTATCTAAAGTTTGGGTCAGTTCCAGAGTCTTCAAAAGCATAAAACCAGCTACTGGCTCACACACCCTGTCTCTACCCCCAGCACATCTCTTAGCATAAGCAAGCTGTAACACTCAATTGATTTCTCCTGTAGAAATAGCTTGGGCATAAATTACAGTGTCACTTGCATAAAATGGGGGAACTCTCATTTAACAAGACTCAAAATGCCCATTTATAAGTGAAATAAAAGTAAAATGAAGATTATTATTTTTAAGAAGCCATTTTTAAAAATAACAATGAAAGAAAGAAATCCTGCATAATGTAGTTGTTATTCCTGGTTTGCATCCTTGGACTAAACACATAGTAACATGGTGGCAGACTCTTTGGAAAGATGTTGTAAAAGTGGAGAATTTGCTTAATTAGTCAACTCACACTACCTCAAAACATACCAATAATAAAGCTGCCACTGACAGGGGAGGGGCCATAGCTCAGTGGCAGAGCACATGATTCTTTGCATACAGAAGGTCCCAGGTTCAACGCCTGGCAGGTCCAGACTCTTGGAGCAGCTGATTTGAAAGACCTCTTCCTGGGATGCTAGAAAGTTGCTGTAAGTCGGACTAGTACTCCATACTGAACTAGATGGACATAAAGCCTGCCTCAGCTTTAAGAACCAGCAGCAGAAGCCACAACACCTGGACAGAGCCAGGTTGTTGGCTGTTTCCATCTCATCCTTTCCATCCTTTTTGCTACTTGGAGGCACTGTGAAGAGGTTCATCTACACATCTGCAGACCAGTGGAGGGGAAGTTATGCCTTCCTGTAAGTATCATCTGGGGCCAGGTTTTCCTGGTCGCTATTTCCATGGTGTGTGGCTATTGGGGGTAGAATAGGATAGGATACCAAAGGGCTAGAAGTCATGCTTAGAGGAGCCTTTAGTGAGGGTCAGGCATACATATACTAATGTTTTAATACTTTTCCATAAACTGTTTTGTGAGGATCACCTGAAAATTTATTTTAAATACATACAAATAAAAAATAGTCTGATCTGGTAAGTGGCATCTTCCAATATTCCTATGTCAAACCCTTGGTTATTTTTCTGACAGGATTTGAAATTCCTCTCAGGATTTTTATTTTGGATAATCTGGTTGTAGCAGTAACTCTTTCATGCTCAGATTAGAACCACTGATTACCTTGTACCTCCAGTCCACACACTATTGTTTTTAACCACAGATATGGCATAATTTACCAAAGGCTTGAAGCCTTCTTGGCTATGGAGTATAGCTGCCTTGAGAACTACAAACTCAATCACTGCTTTTAAAACTCAGCTAAAAACTTTTCTTTTCCCTATAGCCTTCAAATATTGAGTTTGTTCTGACTCTATACTGTTAGCTTCACCCTACCCGGTGCCTGTTTACACTTCCCTGTGCCTGTTTGCATTCTCCTTCCCTCTTTATTGTTTACTACAACTTATTAGATTGTAAGCCTATGCGGCAGGGTCTTGCTGTTTACTGTGTTATCTGTACAGCACCATGTACATTGATGGTGCTATATAATTAAATAATAATAATAATAATAATAATAATAATAATAATAATAATAATAATTTGCAGAACAATTTTGAGGTGTACAAATCTTATTTTTCTTGCTACTTTGTATTTGCCATTGATGATAACTACTGCAATGATATTCATTTATAATCCCCCCTTACTTTTTCTACTTCTACAAGGATTTCTGATTGCATATCATGTATTGGGTACCTTTGCTGTAAGGAACACATTTTCCAAGGTTTGTTCGTGGAACTAGTAGTGGGTTGACAGCTACTCAACAAAATGTGTGTGCATCTGAATTGTTAAAATGAACAGAACAACAAAATTGTCAGTGCTTCGAAGTAGACAAGATCAAGGGCAAGAATTAGTCCACAAAGTCAATAGTTGAGCATGCATGGTTTCACTTACGAATTTATCTGTACATCTACAATCTTATTAACTGATGCTTCAGTGCAGGGTGAGATTTTACACTTCTTCTGAGTTGAAGCCCTGCCAGAAGCAACCATTATTCCATCTTCATGCATTCTCTGATAATTGCCAAGCTGATGGGCAGTTGTTAGTTTCAAATCATATACTCCTTAAATCACAAGCTACCGATGTGTGGTAGGTTGAACCACTAATACCCTAATCGTAAACCTATTTATTTAGCAACTGCACCATGACAGTTAGCCAACAGAATTTCCTCTGCAATCACTATTGTTCTTCCTGTAAATACATGTCCTGCTTTATTCCAGATTAATTTTCAAGGCTGAAATTTCAATTATTCCTTTTAAGTTGAATTTGCAACATACGACTACAAGGCCCATTACAGTTTATTAAAGCTCATATTTCATACAAAAGTACAACATGCAAATCGAGGGGAAAAGGGGCAGCAATCCAGGATTAGAGTACTGGGAGTGGGGAATCATGCATGGGCCAATATTCATCTGTGTTATTCCTCCCCCCCACCCCAAAATGCAGAGCATGAATTCAAGTCTGTAGTACAAGTATACACGGAAGGCCACTGAGCACAGCGTAATCACCAAGTAGATCGTAATGGCACAAACATCTGTTCAAAATGTCTTGCAGTACTGTGAAAATGCACAGTGTATAATGGCCCTCAAAGTTTATATTTATTATCTATAACAGAACGTGTCTTCTTATTCCAAGTAAAATTTGTTCTCATTAGCAAAAAGTGAGGGGGGGGGACATGATTGACAATTCCAGTGATTCAAAGCTTCAATTTCTTATCGAGAGTTTAAGCATCACAATGGTTAACAGCAGTCAAAGCATTTCCATTGCCCTGTTTGCAGCTGTCAACCGTGTTATGGAAAGAACACCTTGAGGGGTCTTATTTTCTGTGTTCACATTAGTGCCAGCTCATGAAACACCTCATGGCTCCCAATGAATGGACCACATGCTTACCCTTCAGTAAACCCAGGGAAAAAAATGGTATTCACAGACCAATGCATCCCAGGGATAGTAAAACTGGTTCAAAGTTAAGGCTGTCACCCAATTAAAGAAATATTTGATTAATCATCTGTCTTTAATCAATTAAATGTTAATGTATTTGCATATTACCAAAAAAACACCTTTATTGAGATATTGAAGTGTGGGATCATTTACAGCTTAAGGCTGCAATTCTTTAACAGTTTCCCAGGAGTAAGCTCCATTGAACTCAAAGGACTTACTTTTGAGTAGACATGCCTAGTATTGCACTGTAAGAAACAAAAGCGTCTACTCATTGTTAGGAGGATCTGCCGACTTTAATGTTTTCTCTTTCCTTGTTACAGGAGCACTTTCCCCCATATATATACAATTAAACAATTAAAAGATGTACAACTAAAAACAAATGAATGGTAAAAGGAGACCAACCCTAAAACAATCACCAAAAGTTGTAATAAAGCAGTAAGAACAAGCAGCTTTAAAACATTTATATATTTACAATAAAAGGTGTATTCTGCCATTTCCTGTAGAAGAGAATGAAACAGTCTTCCTCTGTCACCTGAAAGCTAATAAGGTAGGTGCCAGGTGAGTGTGCCATTGGAGAGCATTCTACAGTTTGGGCACCACTACTGAGAAGGCCACATCTTTGGTCACCATTTATCTGATTTTTTTGCAAATAGTAATTCTTATTATAGTTCTAACAGCAGACCTGAAGACTTTATCATATGGGCAGGGGATGAGGAGGAAGCAATGTCAATAACGCCACTTGTTGTTGTTTTTACAACAACAACAACAACAACAACAACAACTTCTTACCTGCCTCTCCCTTTGAATCCATGTGCCCTGCAAGGCAGGACAGTGTGCAGTGTTCCTCCTTTCTTAAATCCTGCCACTACCCTCCTTTTCAACCTGGCTCTCGGGGTGAAGGGAACCCACAAGCTTGTCCATTTTGATTTTGGGAGGAGGGCACTGCCAGCTGAGCCCTCAGTCACCACTGAGCAAGCTGCAGCCCATTTCCCCTTACCTCCCCTGGGTCAAATCCTGCATCGTAAATTGAGCCATCTGACACACACAGGCTTGGATGATCAAACTGTATAATCAAACCCCAGGTTCCAATTAGAAGTGTTATTGAAAGAACGAGACAAGGGAGAAATCAAGCAGGTTAGCATTTACAATTAACTAAAACAACTTTCTGACTAAACAAGCCTACACTAGTCAAAATTAGCAAACCTGGGGCCAGATCTACACCAAACAGGATATGGCACTTTGAAAATGGTTTGAAAACTGTACATGGAGTGTGTCCTGGGCCCCAACAGTTGTCACTACTGTTTTAAAGCAGTAGTGCATATTCTGCCCTGCATGCAAATAGGAGAATAAACTAGTGAGCAACTCTTTTTGATTTGGGCTTTCATAGTGCTGTTAATAACATGGCCAGCCATCCGTGTTAGTAGAAGTGGTTGAATAAAGCAGAATGAATAAAAAAAGTGAAGGGCTTGGAAAACTTGACTGAGTCGTAAACAAATAGGCCCTGGCTAAGCAGGTAGGAGCATAAAACAGCAGATCAAACCAGGCCAGTCTTCTAAAAGAATGAAACCACCACTAGGTCATACTGAACATGTTTGTCTCACACAAAGAAACCAAGGATAAAAGGTGGGTGTTTTTTCCCCTCCACCTGGCTGCTGGACAACATTCTGGCCTTTTGATTAATACTTGAACCCAAGGCTCCCCTGATACATCCAAAGTTGTTAATGAGCTCTTCACCCTGGCTATTGCTATATAATAATAGTTTTAAAAAGGCGAAGAACACATTAACCCTGAGCTTGTACTTTTATTTTATGTGATCCCCTGCCATCACTATTCAGACAGACAGGAAGCTGATACTGAATGCATGATAAATTACCTGATCAGTTGGGTAGAAGAACAGGCATGAGTCAGAGAGTTTCCTCTTGGTTTAATGGCAGACAGACTCACTAGCATATGTGACAGCAGGAGAGGAGAGGAGTTTCCAGTTTATTGGGGCTAGATAAGGAGGTTCTTAAAGAGACAGGCACTTTACATTGAGCCCTATACTGAATTAGTTTTCATCAACTATCTTATAAATACTTTCCATTTACCATCCTTTTTTATTAAAGAAATACATTAAATTATAATTGGTCACCCAACTCAATTAAACATGTCTAGCATTTAGAATAGTCAGAAAAAGAAATCAGCTGTGTCAGATTTTACTCACCTTAGATGTGGATGGTATTTATTCAGATGCCCAGCAGGAAAAGGTTTGGAAGAAGAAGAAGAAAAAAGATGACCAAGCACTTCACTGCTGGCCAGTCACTAATAAGCATTTTTGCCTTGCAGTCCAGAGACATGGAGCAGAACAAACTGTTCCTTCACTTACAACAAAGCGTCTTGTGGCACCTTAATGGCTGATACATTTATTCTGGCATAAACATTTGTGGACTATAGTCCACTTCATTCAGATGCACGTTTTTTTATACAGTACATATAGTGTGTGTGTGTGTGTGTACGCACGCATGCACATGCACACACATTCATGTGTAGAATAATAAACAGTGACATCAGAAGGAAATGCAATGCAGAAGGTAGTGATGGTGGCAACCACATTATTAACAGTGGCCATTTATAGTGCTGATAACAAACATCCTAAAGCAAATAACACAAGTAGTGCGGTAAAACTCTGTTATTCTGATTCAAGCCTTTGGTGATAGAATTAAACCTATTGATGAATTCTAACTTCAACCCATAAGAAGGAAAATGTAGTTTGTCCCAGGATGTCAAAAATTGCATCAGAATCCATTTTTGTGTTGTTGTTGTTGTTGTTGTTGATGATGATGATAATCCATAGCAACACATCCAAAAGAATGGATATCAGTTCCTGTTTTTCTAATTGATTATCTGTATTTTCTGTAATTGATTGTTTCACCCAATAAATTTGGGCTTCTTGATAATAGGAAGCCAAACAAGGGAAGGCTAGCCCACTTTTCAAAGAAGGGATTTGTGGTGGTGGTGATTCTTATGATGATTACATTTATATCCCCCTTTTTTCCTCTTGCAAGGAAGCCAGGATGTCTTACAAGTTTCTTCTCCTCTATTTTATCCTCACAATAACCACCCTGTGAAGTAGGTTAGACTCAGAGTCAGCAACTGCCCCAAAGTCACTCATGGCATGTCTACATCAGCCATTTATCCCGGGATTGACTCAGGATCATCCCTGTGCACAGGGAACACACAGGCGATCCTGGGAGCAGGTAGGGATGATCCCTCCATTTTCCTGGGATAATCCTTAGGTATAGAAAGGGCCCCAGTGAGCTTCATGACCAATTGGGTCTAGAACCTGGATCTCCCAAGATCCAGTCTAATGCTCTAACCGCTAAACCACACTGATTTGATATTTCCCATTCCAAGCAAGATTAAGTAATCCTTGTCTTGATATTTCACTTCCATAAAATTAACTATACAGTAGATGTCTTCTCAAAAGCAAGTCCATTGAGTTCAGTGGGGATTATTCTCAGGTAAGTGTATAGGATTGTATCCTGAGAAGGCTAAAGACATTGAGAAGAACATAAATGTCAGGAGTACCGCCACTTTAATTGTTGCCATTACAAAGCAAGATAGACTACCTCTTCTCCCTGATTTTCTGGATGCAGGGATTTATGTCTGGATTATTTAGTTTGTATGGAGGATAGAGATGGATGAGAATTAGTTTGATTCATTGTTTTTATAAGAACTGACTAAGATGCACAAATTTCTCTATCAACACAATGGAAAGAACTTGAGTTTAAAAACCAGCAATTAATTTTGGGAGAAGCCAAAATGAACAGATTCATTCATCCCACCCCAGGGCTTTGAGAGTTCAGCTCAGCTTTCCCAAATCGGATGTACTCCTGATGTTTTAGACTACTTCATCTCATATCAACCTCAGCTAGCATGACCAATGGTCAGGAATCCTGGAACTTGTAGTCCAAATGATCTGGAGATTACCAGCCTGGGAAAGATTGGCTTAGCTCTTAAAAGGTTGGTGTTAAATCTTGTATATTCAACCACACTAAATTAGGGTTGTTACCAATGACCGATTTTGGTGGGGCTGTGATTCCATGCTGGGTTTTTGTAAGAACCAGCCAGAACTCTAAAGGAGTTATCCAAGGTCTGATCCCTGGGTTCAGCACAATGGATAGCTTCTTTAGAGTTCTGACTAAAACCTAGAATGGAATGACAGCCCCACCAAAATTGGAGCCATCAGCCTCTACTCGTTGTCACCTCTTTTTGTCTGACATGATCCTCATCTTTTAACAGCTACATGGCAGGTAGGTGCATAACATGGTCCTCTCCATGCTAGGAATGTCTGTTCCTGTTGAATTTAGCCAGATGCAGATGGATGAGGATTTTGTTCAGTTCATGATTTGATAAGAGCTTATCAAAATTATTCCCCCCCCCCCAAACAGGATGGAAATAACCTGAGATGAAAAGAAATGTGGGAGAAATCAAAACTGACACAATTGTCAATCCCTAATAGAGGAACATGCCATCATGTGAGCACCTCCATCTGCATAATGAAGCAATGTAGTTCAGAGCCAGGTTTACCTCAGCATCTGCTGCTTGTGAGAACCAGGCCTTTTTTCCAGTCATGACAATAGTTGCCCTAGACATAAAAAAAAAGAGGCAATGAGCGAAATAAAGTCACAAAACCATAATAAGAATAAGAGTCTATGCATATATTATTTTTCTCTCTTTTAAAAGTGACACTTCTGTCATCTCCCCCACCATTTTTTTTTTTTAATTGTAAAGTATTTCTGTGTTTTCCAAGGCCGGTGGACAGTCCATAGAAAGTCTGTCTTCTGAAGTGATGAGTTAGCGAAGGCGGCAGGAGTACTTGCCAAAGCATACCACCATTATTAATTCAAGCATGATGAAATTGTTCATTTTAACTATAATCATGTAATTCATCAAAATACTACTGGAGCATATCATTCTGTGCTATTACACTGATAGAGCACCTTCTTCCACCTCCGCCAAAAGCAGGAAATGTGTTTTTCTATGCTTATCTACACAAAAGCAATTGAAGTTGGGAGTTTGGAAAGAATAACTTACAAGGAAGAGCAAAGACGTCTAACAAATATTTATAGAGTTGTGTGCTGCTGTTGCTCTCATTTGGGTGCTTATCCCCCATAATGGATAGACAGAGCACCGGAGATTGAACGGGTGAATTTCTCATTTTTAGGAAGGTGTGGTTGTATTTTGGGGAATTGACAGTTCTTTACTGTAGCTGTTTTATCCTCCAAGAGATCTACACTGTGTTTTTTATCAGTAAAATGGTGCAGGGATAATTATTGGGGCACATTATATATTCCATATACTGCTTTTCTAGAGTTGTTTCCCACTTTTTATTCTGTATTATCCAAAATGCCACAGCAGATGTCATTGTGTGTTGCTGCGAGGTATAAATGAGCAAGAGGGATATAGTATGACTATGATTGGATCATATTGATATGACATGAGGTGCAGATTGGCCCAGGTAAGCTGTGTTGTACATCTTTCCCTTGCTTGTCTGTAAAACCAAAGAGAGCTGTGAACAGAACCAGAAATATAAACACTGGTAAATGGGTTGAACTGAGGCCGAATCTGTTTAAATTTACACCAAGATCTGCAGAGACAAATGACTGTATGCAAAGTTAACTAAAATGTTCCCAACCTGCCAGGTCATGGGTGCAGTCTCCCTGTCTAGGAATATGGATGATATTTTCCCCACCCTTTTCCCAAAGCCATACCTTTGCAGGTGAAGAGGAAAGCCCTCCCAAGTTAGCCCCTCTGGGGTCCCCACAACTCTGAAGCAGGGATACAAGTCTGTCCCAACGGTGATCCGTACCTTATCCATGGTCCCACAAGCTTGACGGGCAAACCTCAGGAGTAGCCATTCCCCATAAAGATGCTCCCCAAACATGGTCCATTCTTTATAATTCCCACATTATCCTTGCCAGATGTGACCAAGTTTACCTAATTAAGCCACTGCCACCTCTTCCCCTGGTGCTCTGTGTAGAGTACACAGGGCTAGCAGTACAATTCCACGCCCTCCTCCATGTACATTTGTATTGCTGTAATTGTCCATTTCAGGAAACTTCATTGTTATAATACTTTAAAGCAACAATTGGTGGGGGGGGGCAACCCAATGCAACTGGAGTGATGTCTATAACAGGGGTTAGGAAAATCTATCAGTTTCACTTTCTCCCATTTTTGGATTATCTAAATTTCAAGTTCTTTCTCTCCTGGTCTTGAAGAACTTTGCAAATGTTAGTAAATTCTTGTCAGAAATAAACTGAAACAAAATTCTCACTGCTGTGCACCAGCCAAATCCAACCGGCACAGCCATACCCACCAAGGACCATGATGTACCTGCTGGCTATATAGCTGGTAAAGATGAGGAGCCTATCAGAAAAAAAGAGGTGGCAAACCCAATACAGCACTAACCTGGTTGAATACACAGGGAGACAAATCTAGACTTTTAAGAGTTAAGCTCTCAAAGCCCTGTACCTGGATGGACAAATCTGTCAGTTCTGGGCAGGATCTGCACTATTGCTTTAAAGTGGTTTATACAGCAGTGACAACTGTTGAGGCCCAGGACATGGTCCAGATACAGTTTTCAAACCATTTTCAAAGTGTCATATCCTGCTTGGTGTGGATCTGTCCTTGGTTTTTCCCACATTCAAATGTTTTTAATCTCAAATTCATTTTGTCCCTAATATGAAGAACTTTGCGAAGCTTGGTAAATTTTCTTCTAGAAACCAAACTGAAACAAAATTCTCACCCATCCCTAGTATACACTAAGACATGAAGAGACAGAGGTTAAAATATCATTTTTATAAAGTAATATCACCCAAGAGGTTTAAAAACCTCTCTGATTTTTCTTTGATCACTCATTCTTAAAAATGCAACCACATGGGGTCAAACAAATATTTGCAACTACATTCACAGTTCATTTTCAGTGTTGTGGTTACAATAACCACAATATTTGTTCCCTATTTGGCAAGTGTATATGCAACAATTCCACAACTGGGTTGTCACCACTGAAAAGGCCCTCTCCTTAGTAGCCACCTACCATACCCCATTTGGTAGGGGCACCCAGATAAAGGCCTGAGAGGATGGTCTTATGGTCCTGGCAGGTCTATATGGAAGGAGACAATCCTTCAATGGATGTTCCTAAACTTGCTCAAGAAACGGGAGAGAAGCAGAAAGGATTAATGTGTTGCTCCCCCACGTGTGCTCCCATTCTCAGTTTGATCAGAGGTGTTTCCAAGAAAGCTTGGTAAAAAACACACAAGCTAAATAGCTTGCCCATCAGTCATTTTTCCCAGCTTTAAAAAACTAGAGATGAAATGTGAGATGAATTGCATAACTCTGTTATCCCTTAAAAGTCCCATCCTCGTGTGCAGTCTAGCTATTTCCTTGGTCCAGTCAACATCTGACTATGGTTTAAACATGCTCACTAACCATTTGCTGCAAAAGGGTTCACAGCCTAACCACGGCTTAGCATGTCATCTGAAGAGGCCCATCTTTTTCACTAGAAACCAGCACAAGTCTTGTGGGTTAGTATTTTGCAATAGGGTGTGCCTTTAAGAAGCTTCACGGGGAAAGGCTTCAGTGAGATTTTGAAGGGGGTAAAGGGGAAACAAATTTAAGATGACAAAGATTGTGCAAGCAGATGAATGATCACTGGAGCAAAAATTGCTTCTGCAATGCATACTCCTAGGGAAAAAAATAGCCAGTAACAGTACAGTACTCACAGGCAGCCACTATTCAAAGCCAGCTTGATGTGAAAGCAATTTCAGGAGTAGGAAAACAGCTATAACTCTTTTGTGAGATTACCAGAAAGAGTAATGAGAAAAGGGTTGTAGGTGGAAACTCCATTATCCCAACCTCAATTATCCAACTTCTGATTATCAAAATTCTATTTTTGTACCCCATACTTCTCAGATCAACAGTGTCACTGTGTATAGAATTTTTATATTTTTATTTTACCTAGTTGCCTGGACAAGATTAAGGCCTACTATATTTTATCTAGTCCAGGTTCCAAGAAAAACATAGTCACCAGGTGGAGTTCTTACCTGGAGTCCCTCTGTCATTTTTACACACATCCATACTCATCAGCCAGGTGCCCTCCCAAGCCATTAACAGTTGAGAGGAAATGTCATAAGGGACACAAAAGGCAGTGAAACATAGGCCAGCAAGCATAATGATACAAATAGGAAATGATGGGCACATGCCTATAGTGAGAAGCTATTGGACTCAATGGGAGCCCCACCATGATGTCAGAATGGCAGATATCCACCTTCAAAGAAAAATAGGCTGGTTGAACACCACAGGGACAAGTTCAGAGGAGATGCTGTCTAGATCCAAGATGGCTCTACTACTGGCAGAACAGATGGACCAGATTCCTGACCCTGATGAACCAGAACCAAGATGCTCACAAGCATCTTCCCCTGAGCTCAAGAAGCCAAGTGTTTCCAACACAACTTCAACACAGGATGCAAAGAAGACACACCTGTCTTCAAGCTAGACATTTGGCCCTTTAATGCTCTCCATTCTTTGAGCAAGTGGGTGGAAGAGGGGTAGGCTGGAGACAGAGACCTCACTCCACCTGAAGCCTTTGTTGGAGGAAGTTGCTCAATCAAGTGTGGTTGGGGTGATACTGTCATCATCAGCCATGCACTGCTGCCCCATTGTGCCTTGGGAGTACCTTGTTAGGATTGGGGCAAGACAGGAAGAATTGGCACCACCCCCACCACCCCCTGCATGCAGCTACATTCTCCATTACCAAAGTTCAGGCAAAGTACTCCAACCATTGTTAATGTTAGTCAAACAGTCAGGCCCACGGCCTCAATGCCTGGAGTAAAACAAGCCATCCATGCAACCCCCAAAGGGGTGTAGGGTGGGATATGACCACAATCATTGTAGTCCAACTCTATCCGTAATAAAGAGAAGACTGAGAGTTTTTCTACATGAGGTTGTTAATCTGCTGTATCCTCTTTCAGTTTCATTGCAGAATTGAGATCCAAGCACTGCACCAAAAGCATTTGCTTTCCTGCTTTTCCACTACATAACTTGTAAGTGGTCGTGTGGTATAGCACAATAGCACAAGTTCAGAAGTGGAAATTTTGTTTTCTTTCACTTCCACAAATAATACCACATTTTCTCTACTCTAAAACAACTCCTTGAAAGTGCTGCTTACAAACAGAAGCAAAACCTGAGGGTCACAACATTGTGCAAAGAGCCCATAAACAACCATGAATAGGTAATGATAAGAGCACAATAAATGCCTTGTGTAAAATAGCTCTCAGGCATGAAGACTAGCTGAACATTCAGATGGCATTGCTTGCTCTTCTGTCAGTTCTGCCCCCTCCTCACAAACACTAGATAAAGAATGGTTTAGCAACCTGTGGTCCTCCAGATATTTTCAGTCTACAACTCCCATCCACCGCAGCCAAAATAGACCATAGAGAACTGTTTAACCGAAACCCCTACATATTACAGTTGAATTTCTCTGAACAAATTATCTGAAGTATTCTATTCTGAAGGAATGATAACTTGTATGTAAAATACAGACATCATGCCACACAACTAAAAAATGATGCCGAGCTATTGAGTTTTGCCAATACAGTGAGAACAATGGCATTTGTTAAAAACCTTTCTCAGCAAGCCTGGCTTCCCAATGCATGCACATGCTGAAGTAGTAAATTATCCTAGCAAGTGATGTTTTATGGTGAATATTAAAGTAGCCTAATAACATTTACTATTCTATTCAGTAATTATTTGAGAATAATTAGGAGCAAATCACTATAAGCTGTCGGCTATTGAGTATCTATAACAGTGCAACTTAGCTTTTACAATAGCCTTTTGTTTCTCTTCATTGCATTGTTATTGCATGCTGGCACAATCCACTCATACAATTCTCAAAAATATACAGAAATAAGTTTTCTTCCTCCAGTTGGCTTCATCTTTAAATGGTTCTCTTTCTCCCTTGTGGGAGAAACCATTTCTAGACTTTGCATTATAGTCCAGAACCCTTAACTTAGGATGATGTGTTATATCAGATCAAACACTTTGTCTATCTAGCTTAGTATTGTCCATTCTTACCAGTTATTGTCATTGATGAAGTCTCAGTTTGTTCACTTGCATCCAGTCCCTCACTGCATCCAGACAATGGTTCAGAACTGCCACCACCTCCTTGGCATTTGGCAAAAAAGAGAGATAAAGCTGGGTATCACCAGCATAGTGATGGGACCCAACCCTAAAATTCCAGATGACATCCCCCACTGACTTCAGGTAGATGTTAAAAAGCGTAGGGGACAATATAGAGCCCACAGGAAACTCCACAAATGAACACTCATGCGGCCAAGCAATAGTCCCCCAGCACTACCTTCTGGGAAAGTTCAGCCAAGTATGACTGGAACCACTGCAAACAGTGGCTCCAAGTCCTATATCAGCCAAACACCCAAGATGGCATGACTGATGGTACTGAATGCTGCTGACAGGTCCAACAGACCAACAAAAATGTTCTTCTTCCTCCCATCCATTTTCACTTTTTATTAATGACACTGTGTGAGAGAGTTGCCACCCCAATGTAATCCAATAACTGGATCATGACTCACTCTTATTTATGATGGACTTAGGTAAAGTCAGTTGTTTTGCAGAGAAACTAGAGACATTGGCCTGCTTCTCATTGAGTTAGTCAACCTGTGTCTGGGCTATACCACTTTGGACTCTAGGTAAGAGCTCATACAATTTCATACTAGATACTCCCTATATGTAGAAAACTCAGCTTCAGCAAAAAGAACTCTGTCTTTGCCTTCCTTTGTGCAGCAAATATTTTGTATGAGGCAGCATTCAGACTTGTCCGACATAATAGGAACTTGAAACATATTTACCACTTCAATGAGAACTAGAATTAAAATATTAGCAGTGCAATCCTACACCTGTCTAAAATGAGTTTAATGGGACTCACTCCCACTGAACGTAATGGGACTGAATTCTGGGTAGATGTGTAACTTCTTCCCACAGTCTTTCTTTTTAGAATTGACTCTTTTGCTCTGCATGCATAAGATGAATTTGCAAATAGAATTTCTCAAAGGAAAGAATTTCTGTATCTAACGAAACATAATGTAAATCCCATTTATTTAATAAAATTCCTGCATTCTGAAATCAAAACTGATTCATCATCTATTTGAACTCTAACTACCTACTTTTGGCTCACATCGCTGGTGATAACACATCACAAAATGCAATTTGTCTTCATAAATGTATTATTATTTAATCATATGAAAGTTTGGTTTTATCATGAGCAAATATTTATAGTAGTTTTAATACACAGGAGCCGTTCTTGACAGATATGATGAAATAGATTTATCACTCTTGACAAATTATATTGCAAAATGTCCTCTCTTGACTGCCCACAGAAGAAAAGGCATCACAGAATTCAACAGGAATGTCACCTGTGATTCTTTTGTTTTTTAACCTTTTACCATGGCAATCAAAAATCTCTTTTTGTAGGAACTCTACAGCACTTACTATGAGAATTGGTTATAAGGGTAATTGTGTGAATGAATGAAACCTGTAGCCCTTTAAATCAAACTAAGTAGTGTTATATTAAAGTGCCCAGCAAATCAATCTAAATCCAAGGATAATAAAGCCCTAATCAGGTGGTAGAAAAAAATAATAGGTTGTCATGCATGAGGAAAAATAGGCAATCATGGAATGTTTTCTTTAATTAGGTCATGTAAAGTGGAGGGATTGAGTAGGAACTGGCAAGACATTCATCATGAGCAAGGTGGGAAATTATTTAGATTACAGACGAAGGAAAATTGAATGTGATACTCCAAGATTTGACTGGACAGAAAATTAAAGGGATTTTTTTGGTGCTTTTCATGTCACTTGCTTTTGGTACTTATTGACAGGTGGAGTGTTCGGAAGCAAAATGTATCCCATCCATTTTTTCAGTTGAGTAACACTATTATACTTGGTGCACATCCTGTTCTTCTGGTTTGGGATTATTTTAACAAGAGCCCTGCTAGATCAGACTAAGCATCTATTTAGCACAGTATTCAGTTTCCAACAGTGGCCAGTCATATGCTTCTGGGATGCCAAGAGCAGCTTTTCCCGATTCTTTGCCTCCTGCACGTGATACTGTGGCCTACTGTCCGTGAACGTGGTTCTGTTTAATCCTCAGGACTAATAGCCATTGATAGACCCATTGTTCATGAATCTGTCTGATCTCCTTTTAAAGTTGTCTAATCCAGTGGCCACCAGCAATGTATTCCATATATTAACAGTGCAGTATATAAAATATTACCTCAGTTTGGCTGTTCTGAACCTATTGCCAGTCTGTTTGATTAGGTGAGCTGTGTTGTAGCACTATAAGAAAAGGGGGGAAATCTTTCTCTAGCTGTTCTCACCACACTATTCATAATTTGCTACACTCTGTCAGGTCTTCCCCCCTCACACCTTGGCCTTTAGTAATCTCTTCTCTAAACTAAAGATCTTTAAGTGATTTAGGGTTTCCTCAAAGGCACACCCTTTATAATGTTAGCTTCTCTTTCCTATCTAATTTACAATGCTGTGATATATCTTCCTTCGATACTGCTTTCACACCTTTGTATTTTGATTTTGCCTCCCTTGGAGATTAATCTTTTCTGGTGCTTTTAAATATGTTTTTTGTTTTCATGTCTTTAGCAATTGGCTTCTCAAATTCTTCTTTGCTTGCCAATTTATATTTCTTATTCCAGACTTCGTGCTCTTTTTTATTTTCCTCATTTGGGCAAGACTTCCACCTTTTCAAGAAAGGTTCCTTATTTTTTATGGCTTTCTTGGCACTATTTAGCCACACTGCTATTTTCCCACACTGTTATTCATTAATTTAATTTTTTTTTTTTTAAAGGACCTCTATTACAGGAGTGGGCAACATTAGGTCCTCTAGATGTTTTAGCCTACAACTCCCATGATCCCTCACCATTAGCTAGGGCTGATGAAAGCTGTAGGCCAAAACATCTGGAGGGCCACAAGTTGCCCATATTGCTTAATCATCGTCAAGTTTCCTGAAGTACCTTTAGCACCTGGCATTTCCCCTTAACTTCCTTTTAACTCATTTGTTCAGGTTTTGTTTTTTGTTTGTTTTTTGTTTTGTTTTGAGACATTTCCACTTCTGAAATTACAGGCAACCTTATTGGATTTTCCAGTCAGTTTTCCATTCCCATGGGGACTGTTGAATTTGATAATGTTGTGGTTACTGTTCCCAAGCATTTTGGCTAGGGACATCTCAGAATTACAATGCCGATTAGGTTGTCGTGCTTATGCAATCCATACAGGAGATGATGGTATATGTTACACATGCACACAGAGAGAAACAGCATACCACTACATTTATTATTATTCTAATGATCAGTTGGGGATGACACACTGTAGCCCTGTGTTTGCTAAAAAGATGGCTTGTAACCTTAGACTATAGAAGTGCTGTATTTGAGATGTCCATGGAAGAAAACCAAACACCATCCACACCTGTTGAAGCATTTTTCAGACTTACCATCCTCAGCATAATGTGCCAGAGCAATTAGCTCTGAAGGGAATGGGTCCCCTGCTGGCAGAGCAGTTTCAGAACTGTAGTCACGGTGCCCTTGTACTCACATGCCTAAGAAAGTATAATTTAACATTTATTTTCAAAACATGAACGGCGATTATGCGTCTCTGTTAGTAGCTTCTATAATCTGTCCCTCCCCACCAATTCATCTGACATTCATATTTCATTTTGATGTCTGGCTGGTTGGTAGAACAACAATGTATATGGAGGTCTCTTTGATTTAGTGGTTCACAGATCTTTAAAAAAAAGTTACTTCTACCTCTAACTCCACCACTCATGAAGAACCAACCTACAAATCACTTGTCAACAACTTTGATCTACCTAGTTTCAGGTGGTTTCCCCTCTGTCTATTATTTCTGCCAAGAGACCCGTGAAAATTAAATACAGACCTCGTCAATGCTTGACTGACCTGGTGCTCCATCATAACAGCAGTGTAATAGCAATAAATCATTTCAACTTTAATCTATTGTTATTGATGAATGTACAATTATTTGTCATCTAATATGCTGAAAATGATGACCAAAGAAATAGATCAACTTTTTTTTTCCCAGCTTCCAAGTACGGCATTGATGGATTGTATCCCTAAGCTGTTATTACACTTATAATGTACTCTTCTGTTATGACAGCACAGCTAGTTTTTTAATCATTCCATAGTAATCAACTTAAGACAACATAGCAAGACTCATAACTCATGTTCTTTTCATTTTTGGCAGTGATGGGAAATGAAAATGTTTTTATTCTTTTGAAATAATTCTTACCTGACTAAGCTGAAGATTGCTTTAAAATTCTAAATAAATGGTTGTTTATTGAGCTGGAACTGAAAAGTGACATATTAAAATGTCTGTTTCTAAAGAAAAATAATTTAGGTCCTGATTGAAGTTATGAGTTGGTTAAAAACAACAACTACAAAACTTTCCTTCCTTCCCTTTTTAAGCAGTTCATGGTACACTGATGTACATAATAGAACACCCTTTTGGGCTGGACCAATAACAATAAAAGTAGGGTTGTGTGGATTCTATGATCACATCACAGAAATGCAGAAATGTGTTTTGAGTACAAAATTCAGCGAACAGAGAATATCACAATTTGGATGATTTGGCAAAGGATTTAGACGTACTTATTTTTAGGATGGAATATATACTCTACCTTAAATATTTTTTCTAATGCCACAATCAAAACTTTAAGTTAAAAAAAAACCCTTAGAATTATAGAGTGGGATGGATCCAGGCTAGCCCCTTTACAAATGGCAGGACTTCATCTGGTTCCTGTGGGAATCAGGATCCAGTAGAGGTTCCCTCTGGAGGAACTGGCCAGAGAAGAATTTTCTCCAAATTCCCCTGCTCTCTGCACCTCCCACCATGTTCCGGAAAGTCTTCCAAACCTCGCTGGAAGTGGCACAAGAGTTGCAGGGGGCGAAGGGGACAATCTGGACAATAATTTCCCCTCTTCCTTCCTACAATGTCAGTGGGACTCCACACAAAGCTCCATCACACCGGGGGTTAACACGCTCCCTACCTTCACTTCTCCGCCTGTGTTTTCATTCCTCAGTTACTTCCTCTTTTCAAAAGAGGAAGTACAGAATGAGCACGAGGCCCATTGAGTCCACTGTTCTAATGGCGCTGCTTCTCCTGCACACAGCAGGAGAGAGCAGCAATTCCAAGTTTAAAAATACATCTGACTTAACCAGGGTTTTTTTCTTCACACAAGGAAGGGCAGAAGGAGCAGAAAGGGCATGGGAGGCAGACGACATCATGTGAGGGACATGAGCAAACTCCTTGAGTGCCGTTGGATAAAACGCTTGTTGGATAGAGCTTTGAGTGAAAATCTGGATTCCCCCCTCCCAGCGAAAGGCAGCAGACTACAATAGATGGTGATTTCCAGTAGTACTGTGCATATTTCATATTAATTCTCTGATGGTGCAAATTTCTACATGTCCCATTGTAGAAAGTCCCATTGAATTCAGTGGGGTTTACTCCCAAGTAAGTGGATAAAGGATTTCAGCCTTAGTTGGCTTGCAAGTCTACACAGAGATATGCTCTAGATGGGCTCAGAGGCCCATCTAGGGGTTGAGGAAGGAGGATGGTGATATTAAAAATGCCTCTGCTGCTTCTCCCGCCCTGCTGGCAGCAGCCCAGCAGGGCATGCCACATATGATATCCAGAAGCCTCTGAGATTGGGGGATTCTCTCTAGTAGGCAAATAACTGTGTAGCTAGCTGAACCAAACGGTTGGTCCAGGGATGTTTTGCTTTTTCATTTAGACAGACACCTTCATGAGTCCATCTATTCACTAAATTCTTTACATGGGAGATTGAAATTCCAAATTCACAAACTTCAAACTTAATTTAATGTCAAATTCATCTCTGACTTAGCAAAGTTTTCAGCAGAAATTTTGTCTTCAGAGAGCAAGAAATATAAAATATAGGAAAACTTCTGCATTCAGCGGTGTAAGACGCTGAAGACAAGCAAAAAAGATTTCCAGTGTAAATATTATCAGAAATGATTTAGAGCGTCATCAGATGGGGGAAAATTGTGGTTCCCTACCATCACTTCTCCACCCCCACTTCTGTCTCACATGACTTCCTCTTTCTTCCAGGAAAAAAGAGGAAGTAAACAAAGAACATGCAGCCCATTCAGGGGCTGATTTTATCACACCATTTTGTGACGTCATCATCTTAAGGACATGCAAAAAAACTGAGTCGGCAGTAGCAAGCGTGTAATCACACACTCATCTAATGAATCCCTTAGTTGTAACTTTTAGTGCCCTCTAAGAAGCTTGCCCATAAGTGTTCAGGAGTGTGCCTTACCTGTGTGTGTGTTCATTACACCATTGTTCCACAGCTCTAGCTTCCTCCATCAAACTTCTCTGGGTACAAATCAATGTGGGATTTTTCTTCTCTTTTAGAGCCCCAAATGGCTTGAACCCTTCTTACCACACAGATCACCTTTTAAGGTACATTTATCTACCACCAACAAGACTGATTATCATAACAAAATCTTCTACTCATGCAACAATAACACATAGAAGTTTGTTCCTAGTGGCCACTTCACATATTTTCATTGAAAAGTTCAGGAGTGCTTCAAACTGGCTACCAGCTAAATCAATTTGTAGTAATTAGATGGGTGCTCAACTAAATATATTTTGTGTTGATTAGCCATCTGCCTTTTATCTGGTAAAGCAAATAATCAATCTGTTAAATTGAAATGTATCTGCATATTACCAAAAACTTGATACAAGTACATCATAAAAATATACTGATGATTGTCCCCTAATTCACCTTGAAATTAGCTCTTCCCTCCACCCATCCCAATGGAGACCCAGGGGTGAAAATATTTCAAGGGTTTGTAATGTTGGGGAGCCCTCCTCCAGCCTTCTTTACCATGTGCACATTTCCCAAAGTTTATCTTAGCAAAAGGGAGGGATGCACCAGGGAGGAATATCTTGCAGCTGTAACAGAAGCCTCATCTTTTAGGCAGTGATGCTTGAGCTGAATATCCATTGACACCAGGGACCCTGGGAAACTGAGTTTCCCAGATGATGGGAGTTTGACGTTCCTTTTTCCAGACTCTCCATTGCCAATAAACACTCAGGGCTCATCTACACTAAGTAGATATTCCACTATGAAAGTGGTATGAAAGAGGGATATAAAATGCAGGTATTGAAGTGCACTGACAACTGTTAGGACCCATGACACATACCATATACTGATTTCATACCATTTTCATAGTGTTATATCCTGCTTGTTGTAGATGTGTCATGGGCCCCAACAGTTGTCAGTGCACTTCATTACCACTATAAAGCAGTAGTGTAGATCCTAAAGTGCACTTCAATATCACTATAAGGCAGTAGTGTGGCTCCTGCCTTTTATATATCACTTTCATACTGCTTTCATAGTGGAACATCCTGCTTGGTGTAGATGAGCCCTCTCTGTGCCTGAGAATCCAGGATTTAAATATTGAGATCTGCACTGTTGCCATTTTGAGCTTTATCACACCAGTGTTATACTGTGCAATCACCGTGAATTGCGTGCAAAGGACTCTGAAGTTTTCCAGCTTATGATCTGCTTTTATTGTGAAGTACTCCCATGCATCCTGCTTTAACTGCACTTCTTAACCAAAAGAAGTGCAATATTTTGCTACTAGTTTTCAAGCATATCATTTGTTGTTTTCCGAGCGGCCACTGGGGCTCAGGAGCAGGATTTGAAGAAAAATTAAACAAATGCTTACATCTGCGTAAGCTTTAAAGATAAAGACATCAAAATTGGCACAGTAATAGAAATTAAGGAGAGCTTTAAGATACCAAATTTGAATCAGATTGGGTCATCAGTTGATTTTTTATGGGGTTTTTTTACATTTCCCCCCTTAAACCCATTTCCTGGTATGCAAAGGATCTAGCTGCCTGGTGTAGCAACAACAACAACAATGGTGACAGCTTAGCGCTGTCGGGGATAATTCAAGGGAAACAGGTACGTGGGATGAAGCTCAAAATTTCCCTGCCTATGGACCATCCTTCTTGACAAGTGTAAGTTTTGAATTAGGTGTCAGGAAAGGGTGAATTCGAATGGTGTCCATCCACCAGCAGAACCAGGATTCCCCTTTCACCATGGAAAGGATTCCCCTTTTGCCATGCAGGGGATCCTCCAGAGCAGATTCAGGGGGTCTGAGGAGGAGGAGAAGTCCAGTGTGTGAGCACATATCTGCTTGTGAGATGTTGTATGTCACTAATAATCTGGTGACAAGTAATAATGGTGCTTTGGTGAGACCATTATGAGCTGAGCTCAAATATTGGGGAGGATTTGGGCACAGTTTGTAATGGCATGGTGTTTTCCAATCTGGGAGATTCTGTTCTATTTCCATCTCTCCATTTCCAAATGTTAATGTCATTACTGAAAAAAAATGCCTGTGTGGTGGTATAAATGAAGACCAAAGTCTTAGTGCTTTCATTATGCTTCCTTTCACTCTTCTTTGTAATAGTATAATTATAGGAGAATTGGATATTATTAAGAAAAGTTACATTACATTACTTTTATCACAAATGGAAGGTATTGACAAAAATAAAGCACTTCAACTTTGAGAAAAATATAACCGACTGTTATATGCAATATTATTATTTTATGTGAATATTTGACATTTAAATACCTATTTAATCCACGATGGGTGCTGGTGATTATGCAAACTGCATCAGAGAGCCATCCAGAACCCATGGCTACAGAAAGGTTCTGGGGGTGTTTGTTAACCACAGCACCAAGCCACCCTGCTCAGGTTCACATGTCACAGTTAAGCTGCAGTGCTCACCTGCCGCTGCAGCTTGAATATTCACAATGGCTTCAGTGACCATGCAAACATAGAGTTTGTGTTGCATTTTCAGGTGGATTGAGGGCTATCATAGGAAGCAGGGGCTGTTCCGTCAGCCCAGTTGATCCAGCTATACATCCTACATGTATAGGATAGAACTGTAAATTAATGAACTAAGGATGCAGTTCATATTTTATTGAACTAAATGCCCAATCTCCAGCTGATTTTAATATGTCTAGATATATCACCTTAAAATTTTAACCATGAATTGGGGATTTCTTACATATGGAAATGAATTTTATTTCTGAAATTAATAATAATGATTAAAGTTCCCGGAAGCAAAGCAAAAAAAGAAAGAAAAAAGCAATCTGCCTTCTGACCTTTCACAAACATCAGCACTTTCTTAAGAAGAACGGCTATAACCATCATTATCAGTTACCCTTAAGAGCAATCCTAATCCTCCTCCTCCTCCTCCTTCTCCTCCTCCTGACCCATTTGATATCCCAAAAACAGCAGCATTAATTTTAATTTGTCACATTGTAGGGTGTAAATTGAGTAAATGTTAATAGCATTCTTCTGGAGTAATCAGTTCTACATGATTAACCTAAAAATTGCCAAAATGTTGTTTACCATTCATTTGTATCTGGGAAAAAAGGCATGAGGATTCAGACAGAGCTGGATTAATTTACTTTCTGATCTGTATTAAAACTTGCCACAATGATTCATAATCATTTCACTCCATATTTATCCTGACAAACCATTTTGGGTACTGCTCAGAGTGAAAATAAAGCTTTCCTAACAGCATCACTGATTCTATTTGTTTTCAAATTTTGCATGAATGTTAAGTTCAGTATTACATTGGTGTGGCTTTCTTTCTTTTTTTCCTTTCAAGGTAGATATTTTTCAGGGTGATTTCTCCCACTTATATTTATTTATTTGCATCAAATAGCCTAGCCAATGGTCTTTACTACCATCTAGTGGATCAAATTAGTCACAGCATAAGAAAATACTATGGATCCAATTCTTAAATGGAAGATTAGGACAGGTTGTGCTGCTGAGCTTAAGTAAAAGAGTACTAAAGAATGATTAAATCTATATTATATAAGATACATTTCAACTTAGGACTGAACCTTCTATATTGTATATTATATATTCCAACTTAGGACCAGTGGTTCCACATGAATATATGGTCCAGTTGGAATCCACGTGGAGAACAGCCTTAAGCATGTGGTGACCGCCTTCCTATGGATCTCCCTGCCTTTAGAGGTCAGGCAGGTGCCAACACGGTGTTGTTTCCGGCACATCCTGAAAACATCTTTATTTCAGGAAGCTTTCCTTAGTTGACCAGCCACAGTTTTATCAGAATTCTATTTCTTCTTAATAGTAATTATTTTAATATGATGCTCTATTCTTTTATCCTATTTTGTTCACCACTTTGGAATCTGTCTGGATGTGGAGTGGTATACAAACGTTGTAAATAACAAAAATAAAAATAAAATTTAGTGGCAAATTTCAAATGGCTGATCAGATTGTTCTCAAATTTGAAGACTTTAGGGGCATGGTTGAATTTAGGGGCAAGGCTGAACCCTAGGGCAGGGTTCCTGCAGCTTTAACTGTCGTGATGAAGAGGGAATTTCACCAGGTGCTGCATGCATACAAATGACACCTGCTGAAATTCCCTTTTCTATACAATTGTTAAAGATATATGGTCACCCTATATTTCCCTAACCCTAATCTACATCTGCAGACTTTCCTAGATGTGTGTGTGGGGGGGGAGATATCTGGCTTTCCACCTTCCAAGATTGTCCCCCAGGGTCCAAACACCAGTGTGCCATCCTGGAACTGAAGAAAGACCTTCTAGTGTGGTGTTATTTTTAAAGAAGGAGACATTGTGCAATTGCGCAGGTGCAATCCTGCACCAAAAGTAAGTGTGTTAAAAAAAAAACCCTGCAAACTCAATGCCAAAAACAACTGTGAGCTATCCCAGGGATGGTGAAAATGCTTTCCCCCTCACCCAATGGGCACAGACTCTCCTCACAGAGCTCAGTGCCCATTTGGTAAGCCCTGCTACTCATGAGGAGGAGGGACAATGCCAGGAGCTAGTGCCACACCCACAGACCTCAGGGTTGTCCCAGGACTATGGGAAAATCAGGAAAAAAACAGCCCCAGTTATCCCAAGACAACTGAGAGCTCCTCCCTGGTTAACCCCAGGATCCCCTGTGTGTCATTTGGATGCACAGGGATGATCTTGAGACAACCCTGGGATAACTGGCTGGTATAGATTAGGCCATTCTCACCACTTATAGTGCAATCTTATGCATGGCTACTCAGAAGTAATTTCAGTGCGGAGTACTCTAAGACAAGTGAGTTTAGGGATTGCAGTCTTACAGTCAGTTCTGACAATGTTAGCCACTTCTGTGATTAACCACTCACGGGAGTCATCTGTTTATGTGGGCATTAAACACTGGAACTAAGAACTCATGTCAGATCACCTTTTTTCCCCCTGTGAAGTGCATTTTTAATTGATGGAAGGGGAAATCTTGTGTGAATCCATTGCTCCATTATTGAACAGCTCACAGACATAGACAACTTCTGAGTATTTGCTGACTTAAAAAAAGGAGATTTATCAGCCTAACTTAAAGTTAAGCTTCATGGAACTCTATACATATTTACTCAGAAGAAAGCCCCCCTGTGTTTAATGCATTTTCAACTAGGTAAGTGTTTATAGGTTCACAGTTTAAATGTCCCAAAGATCTGAACTAAATAAGCAATAAGTAACCTATTAAAGTTATTTTCAATATGCCTTGACACAGATCCTTGATCTACTTAAAATTCCTTCTGTACCAAATTGTGCAAATTTTAGATTAATGATATTTTTGATTACAAGTCTCTAATCAACAGAACAATATAATTACCTCTCACAGCTTGTACAGTATGAAATTTAAAATACATTTATAGCCCATTCCTTGAAGTACTTCCTCCAGCACAACTCCCATCCTTTTAATGAACCTGGCACAGGCAGAGAGGTGGGGTGTTACAAATTAAGTGGATATTAAATTGTCTCAATAGAGGAGTTATCCAATATAAATAACAAATTATACAAACAGATGTAATGCACAGTTATACATTTCACATGAATATGCATTTAGCATCATCTCACTACAATGAATAAGGATGATCAACTTGAAATTCAATAGATATGTGCGGTTAGACAGGAGGCACCTAGAAAAGTTAGAGATTGGCTATTCTGCCATGAGCATTTCCAGGCACTGTTGCAGTGACTGGTAATTCCTGAGGGCTCCCAGCTTTGAGCACTGCAGCCTGGCTGGGAGAGAAGGGTTACCTCTGAGGCCAACCTTTCTCACCCACTCATAGCCTTGAGGCATGAGTTGGAGGTGACACCGGAAGGTCTCCCTACCCCTAAACGGGTGGCCAGTGGGAGGGCAAATTCTACAGCGCCAACCCGCGGGCCATGAATGGCTCGCCCTACTCAGAAAGATCTGAAAATCAGGCCAGACTGGATGCCCCTTTAGGTTCCCCCTTTGCAGATCTTTAATAAAATGTGGCCCTGTTTAAACCCAAAGCACTGTGTGTCATCATTTTATTTACTGACCTCCATCTCGCAATCAGTTTTGGTGAGTACGGGTGCAATCCTATGCATGTTTAAAGTTCTACGACTCCCAGTTGTGCTGGCTGGGGAATGCTGGGAATTGTAGGACTTTTTTCTGTCTAACTTTGCATAGGATTGCATCCCCGTAAAACTGAATCAAATTATAAAGGAAAATATAAATCCCCAAAATTTTGAAAACACTTTGCCATTCATTTTCAGTGATTTTGAAATCACTGAAATCACATTGAAATCACATTGTGATTTTGATATGAATTCCAGAGTAGCATTTGTGCCCCACCAAATTGATATAAGCCTGCCAGGTGAGTCCTGTGGTCAGCCATGGTTTGCCATGCACATGTATTGCCATGCACAAACTGGGGATGTAAAATTCATTTCGTTTGTGTTTTGCAGTTTATCTGATGACTTTTGTTCTATCGTCTGCCCATTGATGGACTCCAATTTCTTGTTCGTTTCCCAAATTTGGGCAATTGTTAATTTGAGTAAATTTGCATGTGCATAAATGTGCAAATTCTCCCCAAATGTGCAAATTCTCCCCAAATGCACATTTTTATGCTTTAGCCTAAGGGAGAAATGTGCATTTGGGGCTGGGTTTTTTTGCAAATTGGAGTGGACATATTTTTCTACGACAAAATTCTTGAAGGTTAGGAAAAGAATTTGCAACTCCATGGACTCTGCCTGACAGGGAAAAAGCCAGTCCACTGCAGAATCCATGGGTCTGATTCATAAAACTCTGAACACATGTGGTTCTGCTGTGGATTTCTCTGACATTCCTAGAACAAGAACACTTTTGCAGTTCAATACAGGTGGTCTATCATTCATGTGCATCTCAGTAGGGAAGGTGAAGGATTTTGTTTGGTCCTCATTTCAAAGCAAACCAAATCCTGTACCTTCCAGTTTAATATGCAGATTGGAGCACAACTAACATTCAGATTGAGCAGATTTCTCTGAATTTTGCAATGTGATTCTTGGCTCAAAAAGCAAACAACATGAAAATGCATATAAAATGTATGTTTTATTATAAAGTACATTTAGAAATGTGGATTTGGAGAGAAAGTATGTTTAGAAATGTGCATTTTGTCAGAAAATGCATTCAAAATATGAATTTGAATATGTCTCTAAATAAATTTTCAATGTGGATTGTTTCATTTGTTTTAAGGTTGCAGAGTAATGCAGAAACAGGATAAAATGGGCACATGGACTGGAAATAGACAAATCAGGCTGTCCTTAGTCCAAAGTTCTGCAGGCTTGAGATAAGCCAAAGAGTTATATTTCTGCATCTTTTGGAATTTTGCAAATGTACATCGATAATTGAGCATCAGTTTTCTTTCTTTTCCTTTTTGGCAATACATTTTTTTATTTTTCACATTCCCCCCCCCCTCCAAAATAACAACAAAAGCAAAAATACCCATTGTAATCCATGAAGAAATCAAAAGTACCAAATACCAAATTCAAAACATTTCCCCAGTGCTCTTCAACACTTTTATTAATGACTTGGATGAGGAGGTGCAGGAAGTGTTTATCAAATTTGTGGATGCCACAAAATTGGGCGGGCTAGGTAATACCCTGGAAGAGAGAAGCAAACTTCAAAGTGATCGTCATAGGCTAGAGAGCTGGGCTGAAAACAACAGAATGAAATTTAATAGGGATAAATGCCAAGTTCTACAACTAGGAAAAAGAAACCAAATGCACACTTACAAGATGGAGGGCACTTGGCTCAGCAATACTACAAGTAAGAAGGGTCATGGAATTGTTGTAGATCACAAGCCGAATATTAGCCAACAGTGTGAAGTGGCTGCAAAAAAGGCAAATGCTATTTTGGGATGCATTAATAGAAATATAGCTTCCAAATCACGTGAGGCACTGGTTCCCTTCTATTTGGTACTGGTTAAGCTTCATCTTGAGTATTGCGTCCAGTTCTCAGCACCACACTTAGAGAAGGATGCAGACAAGCTGGAGAGTGTTCAGAAGAGGACAACCAGGATGATCAGAGGTCTGGAAACAAAGCCCTATGAGGAGAGACTGAACAAACTGGGCATGTTTAGCCTGGATAGGAGAAGACTGAGGGGGAGACATGATAGCACTCTTCAAATACTTGAAAGGTTGTCACACAGAGGAGGGCCAGGATCTCTTCCTGATCATCCCAGAGTGCAGGACACAGAATAATTGGCTCAGGTTACAGGAAGCCCGATTCTGGCTGGATATCAGGAAAAACTTCCTGTTAGAGCAGTACGACAATGGAACCAGTTACCTAGGGAGGGTGTGGGCTCTCCCACACTAGAGGCATTCAAGAGGCAGCTGGACAGCCATCTGTCAGGTATGCTTTAAGGTGGATTCCTGCATTGAGTAGGGTATTGGACTCGATGGCCTTATAGGCCCCTTCCAAATCTACTATTGTATAACTCTATGATTCTACTTTTAAAATCATATACTAATAGTGATCTGGTCTGCTTTAGCCTTTAAGATTGCCATCAACTATGCCATCATCACAATGTATAAAATCTTCCTGCTACATTCATTGCAGTGATCTTTAAATATTGATTTTGCTGAAATTAGCATTCAGACTAATTATTTATTCTAACACCTATTATTCTTTCTAACTGACACAAAGCATTTAATAAAAAATACCAGAGGCTTCAAAGAAACATTTCCCCTGCACTGGGAGTGGAACAACACAGAGCTATCAGTTGTGTTCTGGTCACAGCTACTTTGATCTGATCAGTGAATTTCTCTGTAATTGCAGTATGGCAAACCCTGTGAACTTCCTACAGTTCTATCATCAGTGTTTCCACCAACATCTGAATGTTATAGTTTTGTATGTAAAAATGATGAAACTGAGTGAAACATTCAGATTTAGCAATATTCAGGATTTCAGTTTTTGAACACTAGTGATTATGCCAAAATTTGGAATGGGTTTGAAAAGATGGAGTTCAGAAGTGAAATCTCCCAGTTTCGGCGTGGGAGGAGCATCCTGAGCTATAACATGCTTAGTATGCTATATTTGTAATGAATTGCTCTGAGATAAGCACTTGCTGCCTGCTATTACTGGTACTCACTTTCTCCCCTGATGGTGCCCCCATCCAATTATGGAATACTCTCCCCACTGAGGTCTTCCTGGTGTCAACACTGTTATGCTCAGCAGCAGGTTAAGACTTTTGTCTACTCTCAGGCATTTGACAACATATGATAAGATAGCCAGTGTGGTGTAGTGGCTAAGGTGTTGGGCTGGGAGTCGGGAGATCTGGGTTCTAGTCCCCACTTAGCCATGGAAACCCACTGGGTGACTTTGGGCCAGTCACAAACTCTCAGCCCAACCTACCTCACAGGGTTGTTGTTGTTGTGAGGATAAAATGGAGAGGAGGAGGAGGATATATACCACCTTGGGTCCTTTGGAGGGGAAAAAAGCGGTATATAAATGCAAATAATAAATAAATAAGGTTTTAACCAGTCCTGGAATTTTTATTGTTGGTTGATTTGGATTCTTTTTGCATGTAAATTGTTTTTACATTAAGGTTTATATTGCAATTTTAAGGTCTTGATCCTTTGTAAACCACACAGAGAACTTTGCTTATTGGGTTATATAGAAATGTAATAAAATAATAATAATAATAATAATAATAATAATAATAATAATAATAATAATAATAATATTCCAAAGCTTGCTCTTGAGAAGATGGGCAAGCACTGTTTGAGGGCTTCAGCAGTTGGAGAGACTTTGTTTTTAAGGTGGACTTGGAATTCCTGGAAAACATCCATTGCCACCAGCTGGGCTGGGAACTGGAATTCCCATAGGATTAAACTAGAAGGCAAAGGGAATTTCCCAGGCTCCCTGAAAGCAGTGAATGCTCTGCAGAACCAGCAAGAGCTGACTTACAAATAAAACCAATATCAATTCTCCCTACAGCTATTCCCTTGCATCAGATTACATTTTTGGAAAGTTAGGGATCAAGAGTACTTCCCCAGGCTTGGTCTTTCCAGGTTTTCTTGGAGAAATTCTGAAAAGATCCCAAACTTTATTTGTTTTCCCCCCAAGTCCAAGAAGGTTAAGAACAAGTCAGTGACAATATGAGCTCAAATGCAACTCTACTGGGAACCTCTTATGGAAGATTTCAGTATTTATAACATTTATCACCTACCTTTCTTTCACTGAACTCAGGGGGGTTTGTTTTGGGTTCCCAGGAATTCCTCCATCCAGGCACTCACCAGAGATAGCCCTGCTTAGCTTCAGAGAATAGTGGCTAATCCACATGAATCACTCATAAAAGGGAGTGATCATATTCTTACAGCACAAAATTCTACAGCAGGGGTATGCAACATGTGGCTGGGTTCAGATAACATGATTATCAATGTGGGGGGAGGAGGCAACTGTTGGTTGAGTTGATTATTGTATCATGTGTAGGGGGGACACACAACCAAGAGTACGCTATTTCTCAAAATTTCCCACTGCCTCTCTTGCCATTCCCACACAAACCAGACACCCCAACAGAGCATTGCATTTCCTTTGGTTCACATATCAGAAATATATATCCCCACTTATGTCTTTGTTGCTCTATTTTCAATCATTATCAATCTATTTGATAATAAATTATCAATCTGTTTAGGTCGATAGATTATCAATCTATTTAGGTGGGTGTCCACATGGGACAGGGGTTCCTCTGCGGTGGTCCCAAACCTCAAGAGAAACTTCCATCAGAGGTCCGCAATTCACCTTCCTTGCAGGCTTTTAAGAAGGCCTTAAAAACATTTTATTTTACTGTGACCTTCACATGATGAGAATTGTTATTGCTGTTACTGTTATTACTATTTCTATTGTTCCCCCACCTGGTTTAATTGTTTTAATTTCTGTTTTATTGCTACTGATATTTTTAAATATTTTTAAGATATTTTATGTATTTTATGGTAAGCTGCCTTGTGAAAGGTGGCCAAGAAATGTTTTAAGTAAAGAAATATTTATGTTGGTTTATTTACCACTATTCATCAAAAAGAAAAAGATTCTAGGGTCATCTGCATGAACAAAGCCAAAGAAAAAAGAGAGAGGCACATACCTTGCTTTTCTAGTGCTTATCTTTTTCTATCACAACATTTTTGAAAGTGTCCTTTTCTTTACCATGTACAATTTTGTTTCAAAGTTTGGCCTTTGCTAAAAGAGAGACGTTGTGGTGCCTGGAGCTGCTTCTCCCATTGCTATCTGCTACTGCAGACTGTGTCCTTCCTGGAGGGGGCTTTAATTTTGCACCTGATTAAACGGTAGCTAAAAGTTACAGTCATGCTCTTGGGTGATTCACTGGTTTGGTTGACTGACTGAAAATCTCCACAGGGTAGAGTGCCATTTACTTGTGTGCCCTAATTAGCAGTGCTAATTGGGGCACAAAATCTATGTAAAATTGGGGCCCTATTTTTTTCATCAACCATCTTTCAGGGAATGGCAGACAGCCAATGCAACAGAAGAGCATTTATTAATGCATTCCATACAGTGTTTCCAACATATACATGTTGTCTTTAATAGTAAGCCATAAAGTACTGATGTGTGAAATACTAATGTAAAAAGTCCTGGTTCTTTCAACAGTTATACATGCCATGTGGCAAACAGAATTGTGGTATATCCCACAGATACACCACAGATACAAAAGAGGGCAGGGCTCCTGCAGCTTTAACTGTGGTGATGAAGAGGGAATTTCACCAAGCGCTGCATGCATCCAAATAACACCTGCTGAAATTCCCTTTTCTATACAACTGTTAAAGACACAGGAGCCCTGTCCTTCTTTCCATATGGTCACCCTATGTTACACTGGTGTTTTCTCTGGTGCTACTCTGGTGGGATAGAACCACGGTCAAATGAAAAAAGAGGGGAAGACTCCAGATGCTAGAAAAAAGATTCATGCCAGGCCAAATACATTTTAGACATGGTCATGGTTCTCAAATGTAAGGAACACTTGTAGCAAATTACAGGCAAGGAGGAGGTAGACGTTCAGATATTGTGGTCCCAAGCCATTTAGGGCTTTACAGGTAAGAACCAGCATCTTGAAATTAACTCAGAAACAAATTGGCAGTCAGTGAAAATGATCCAAGTCTGGTGTTATATGGGCTGTAAAATGCATGCTAGGCAACTGTTTGTACTAGCTGTAGTTTAAAACAGTTTTCAAAGGCACTTTTCCAAGGGAACATAGAGCAATCGAAGCAAGAGCTGATTAAGTCACAGATCACTCCAGCTAAATCCACAAAAAGGGGGAATAGCTGCTGTACCAGATGAAGCTGGGCAAAGGTACTCCCAGCCACCGCTTCCATCTGACATTTCAGGAGCATCACTGGATCCAAGAGCACCTCAAATCTGCCTACCTGGTCCTTCACCAGGAGTGCTGTCTCCTACAGAACAGAGTGTACTCACGGGGCTGCTTCCTGCCTTCAGCGTCCTCGAGTGGAAGCTGCCAGATGCAAGCCGGTGGTGGCGGCGGCGGACAAAGGTAAGTGGGGAAGGGGGATGGGGGCTTACCTGCTGCCTCCATCGCTGCCATCTTTCTTCTGGTGGCTTCCGGTACCACCAGAAATGAAAGGGAGTAGGCTGCACAATAACTTAAAATCACGCGGCCTACTCCATTTCATTTCCGCCGGTGGCACCAGAAGCTGCCAAAAGAAAGATGGCAGTGGCAACAGAGGCAGCAGGTAAGGAGACTGGCTCTGAAGCTCCAAGGCAGCCCGAAGCTTCGGAGCCAATTGGCTTCAGCTTCAGACGGCTTCGGCCTTCACCTGAACTGCCTAGGATCCGGTTTGGAAGGGTCCGAGCCAACCTGATCCGCTTCGAATTCGGGGTTCGGATCCAAGGCGATGCACAGCCCTACTATGTGGAGGAGACACAGGAATGTATGTGCCAATCCCAGCCCCTTCTGACTTTCCCATGTTGAGCTGGAAGGCCTGAAGGAATGTTGCAACTGTGTTCAGCTGAATGCTGCTGCAGTCCTCTCAGTGGTTGGAAACCCTGATCAATGCAGGAAGATCAGGGGCATAAGGAGTAGAGCCAGCACAGGAGTCCTTGGATTCCATCTAGATTAGGATGACCATATTTTGGAAACCAAAAAAGAGAACAACATGGTTGCTCCCAAGGGGGCATGTCCAGTACCAAGAAGGCGTGCCCACCCGAACATAGCCTTGGTCACAAGTCTGATTTTACAGCACACATTTAAGACAAATCTGTTCTACATAACATCTTAATGTTAAAATCACTGAAATAAAGAACAACTGAGAGATTCAGTGTATCTGAAATTAACTTCACTCACTCCTGCTTTTGTAGGTTTTGCTGTACTTTGAAGCTTTTGCTATACTCTGTGTGTTACATTCTCCCCTTCCCTCAAATATCTTTTCTGACTGTATCTTCACTCATTGCAAGCTGCTGTTGTTGTTAACAGGGTTTGCTGCTGCCCCCAGATCTGTTTCAAATTTGGTAGGGCTAAAGCTCTACCTAAAAGCTTTCATGGTGCCAACTTTCAGCTCTTTATCTTTAAAAATGACAGTTTAAAAAATAGTAATTTTAAAACCTCATTTTTAAAAAAATTCCTAAAAAATCAATGGATTAACAGATCTGTTTCAAATTTGGTGTGGCTAAAGCTGTACCTAAATCCTATCATGGTACAAAGTTTCATCTCTTTAACTTTAAAAATGACGGTTTTAAAAATAATAATTTTAAAACCTCAATTTTTAAAAAATTCCTAAAAAATCAATGGATGAACGGATCTGTTTCACATTTGGTATGACTAAAGCCCTTCCTAAGAGCTACCATTGTGCCAAGTTTCATGTCTTTATCTTAAAAAATGACGGAGTTATTAGCATTTTTGTTAATTCCCATTAGAGCTGTTCTTTGAAAAAAAAAACGGATTTCCCCTCCCCCTCCCAGATTTGCCATCAAAACCCCAGGCAAATCCGGGCAAATTTGGCCATATGGTCACCCTAATTTATGAATACCTGAATACATCTGTGCATCTTCATTATGAAGCCAAATGAAAGTGGGAAAGAGAGTGCCTTCCCTCTGATTTGGGTTCATGGCAATGGAGCGGAGCCAAGATATCTTGGCTAAGTGAGTATATTAGAACTAAATTCAACTGTGGGAATTCCTCTTTGCTCTTATTTTAGTGCCTTCTGGATTAAAAATAGAAAGGTAAATGTAACAGAAAGAGTAATTGGAGCTTCCACCAGTGAATATTTACCTATGCTTGATCACGTTCAGCTTGCCCTAACCCAAGTGCAGGTAAGAAGAATTTATTACGGTCACAAGACCAGCCAAACAGAACAGCACTGTGAACACATTCAGTACTATTGCTTCCTCTCTATTGCTATTTGGCAACGTTTTCCCCAAGGCAGCTTCTTCCTCGTTCCTGGATTAGTCACTCACATTGAAGATATTATGCAGTCAGGAATCAGATAGTGTATCTAATATAAGAATATGGTAGTGTAAGGCTTTTTACTTGAGATCTAACAACAGATTTTTGCTCAGTTTTGTTTTAAACTGAAGCTTCAGCAGTGTAGACACACAGAAAATTTTGAAAGTTTGAAAAAGTTGCTTTAGTAGCAATTTATTTCCTCTGCGCCAAACAGGCAGGGCACCCACTCCACGAGCAGCATGATGGGCAGTCCTGCTCAGCCAATCAGTGTGGCAGAAGGTGAGCCTTAGGTGCAGCTGAGTGATTAGGTTGTTGCTGCCAGCAGGGAGGAGAAAAGAGATGGAGACAGGCAATTGTGGTGTAGTGGCTAAAGTGTTGGACTAGGAGTTGGGAGATCTGGGTTCTAGTCCTCACTCGGCTATGGAAACCCACTGGGTGACTTTCGGCCAGTAACAGACTCTCAGCCCAAGCTACCTCACAGGGTTGTTGTTGTGAGGATAAATAATACATAAAAATGGAGAGGAGGAGGATTATGGGTTCTTTAGAGGAAAAAAGGAAGGATATAAATGCAATAATAAATAATAAATAAATTGGGGCAGGTGAGGGAGCCACATTTTCATAATTCCTGAGCCCAGCTGTGGTGAGGGGACTGAGGGGGAAAGGGAGCAGGACTACTAGTGCTTTACGGTAGTATGATAACAATGTAATAAACTAGTGATACCTTATTGCTGAAGGCATCCGAAGGCAACAGAAAGTGATGGCAGTTTGAATGACTATGCAAATATTTTCACAAAAAAATGCCCCCAAACGCATTGAAAATAGGGCCAGCTCTACAGCAAGCAGGATATGACACTTTGAAAACATCTTGAAAACTGTCTATGGAGTGTGTGTCCTGGGCCCCAACAGCTGTCACTACTGCTATAAACCGTTTTAAGATGCTGCCTAGGAAAGTTTTTTGGCACTGCTGAAAATATTTAAGGAAAGTGGGAAATAATTCCAGCCCAGTTGTGTATTATTTATGTTATGGCAGATCCAAACCTTTAAGGAGAAGACTTTATGTAAAGCAACCCCCCCTCAAGACTCTAAGAATGGATGACTGAAGAGATTTGCTACTTTGAAAGCAGCCTGATATCATAATTTCCATGCATGTGGAAAGCCAGCTCTAAGTCCTTTTTTGCATTCCTATTCATAGCGTTCTCTCTTGCACGCAGCTTTTTTCAGTTCAGTGGAAGACGTAAGTCACTAACTTTTTCAATGGTACAAAGCCTCCCAATCTCTAACTGCCATCATAGTGTACCAATATTTTCCTTCGATCGAGAAAATGTGGTTTATTACCAAGATTAATTTGGGCAAATGACCCCTTGTAGGTGCAAATGCTGTTCTGGTATAGGGAACAACTAACAACCTTGGTGTAAATTAAACAGTTATTAACTTACATTTCACTTTTTAATGCTAATGAATATTTTTAACAGACTTCAGAATGAAACTATCTAGGATTTTTATGATGCTATTCAGTAATGATATTAAAAGTTTTTATATACTAATCATGTTTATTTATTTATTTTAAAGAAAGCTAATCAGTTTTAGGAGCCCAAGTTAGTAATTAACCATGTTTAAGTTATTGTTTAGGGAAAACAACAATTATATGTTTTTACTAGAATATAGCCTAATTCACTTTTTAAGAAGCATGCTCTGGGGAAAATGTATCACTGTAACAGATAAATTAGTAGTGAAGACTGTAAGAACCAAAAAGCTCCTAAATATCATATACAAAACCACAATTTTATACTTCTTGGACCAGTTGGATATAATTGTATCTATTTCATTTATTCATTCATTAAGATTGCAGTCCTATGCACAGTTACCAGAGAGTAAATGCTATAGAATCTAGTGGATCTTAATTCTGAGAAGATATACATAGGATTGTGTTGTAAAAGTAGCTTTTCCATTAAAATAAGTGTTCACTGCAGCATACAAGATGAGCGACCTACTCAAATCAACAATAAAAGACCATCTAATTAACAATAAAAGAGAAGTGGCAGCAGCAAACATACTTCAATTAACAGTCCAAGGATATTAAGATGAACATCCTGGCAGGCTAAATACATTAGGGCTGTGCACAGACTCCCCCAAATCAGCCCCAATTCAATTTGGGGTGCTTTGGGCCTGGGCCACCCACCTTTTGATCCAGATCTGAAGCAAGACAAGATCTGGACACCCAGGTGGGTTGGCCATTGTGGGTTCATGGGCACATATTGAGCAGCTGCTTGGTGGGCTCCTGGCAAAACCGGGCGCAAGGCCAACCTGAGTCCATTGGACTCTTCCCTCATTACCCCCCCCCCGCAAACTGGAGCTGCTGCCCCCCACCTGTGGGACTTACCTGAGTTTTCCAGCACCTGCCTGCCCTTCATGAGAGCCACCATTTTAAACAAAGATGAGGCTCTGCATTTTCCTAGATCTAAGATCTCAAACTATGATGGCCATAAAGGGCCATTTCCAAATGACTTAGATAAGTCTCATGGACAGGCAGGCAGGGGCAGCAGCTCACCACTGACCCAAGTTGGGCCAAGGTGGCCCAAAGCACTTCAGACCAAGTCAGACCAAGTCAGTCCTGATCTTGATTAGGACCAAGGCAGGCTGCCTTGGCCCACCTCAGTTCAGGTTGAAGATTCAAGCCCAAAACGGTGCACAACCCTAGAATATTTGCACAGAGGTGGAAGGCAATTAGAGAGGGGGTGAGGCAGTTGTCCCTTAGCAGAGAGTTCAAGAGTCCAGGTGTGGCCATAGAAAAGCTCCCCTCCCATGTCCCATGTTTGAGAACAAAGTTTACTCTGGTTCCTTTGTTCTCTCCCTTTGCGAGGTTCTCTTCCTTTTGAGGTTCTTATAGTGCAGCCATCCCCAACCGAGTGCACTCCAAACTGAGTGCACTCCAACCTCCAACCTAGTGCACTACTGTAAAACTCTCAGCATTCCTGACTATTGCCATACTGGCCAAGGCTGACAGAAGTTGAGTACAAAATATTCAGAAGGCACCAGGTTGCAGAAGACTGTTATAGTGGCAATAATTCCATTGAGGCTACAGCTGATTTCATTCTGCATCTTTTGCCCTGGCTTCCTTTATATGCGTGCTCACACACATGCAGGCAGGCATACACATACATAATCCTCATACAGATGGCTCTTTCCTCACTGCTAACAGCAGCAGGGAAAGAGCCATCTGTATGAGGATTGTTGGGGCAGGGAGCAGGGAACTTTCCCCCTCATTGGCTTAGGATGAAAGAGAGGTGTGCAGGGGTACACACCACATCCCTGTGACTCAGGAAGCTCCCCAATACTAATAAATATAGCTGATTATACCCAAGGTCTTCTCATGTAGTATCACTGCCAGCACCACCTGTTGCCATATTTCCCTGGCTGGACCAGAAACACCCATGACTTTTTAAAATCCGGTCACAGCGAGCCAAGGATAAGACACCATAAGGAACAAATCTCTGTGAGGAAGGAATCTCTAAAATCACGGCACAGGAGGCAATGAATAGTTGAGAAACTGTTGAGAAATTCTCCTCACCCTGGAGAAATTCAGTTAAATTATCCTCCCTCCAATTTTGCTGCCCATGAATTGGGTGGAGAATGCCAAGCAACCATTTGTGCACTACAAGTGCACCTTTGCACAAATCCTCCCCTAAGGTCATATATATATTCTGCAAGTCAGCACAACTTGGAAAAAGCCATAGGCTGAATCCGTAGAAATCCTATTTGTACCTGTTGCGGTTTTAAGTTGGAGTGGAATCAAACTTTCTCTGTTTTGGCTTCCGTACCTTACCGATGGAGGCCTACTTGTTCCTGCCCCTGGAGGTTTTCAGGGCTGGTCCACATTATCGTTGTTGTTGTCATTTTTAATGAGATGGAGCTCATTAAAGCTCCCTAACAGTCAGAGTAGCCAGGCAATGGAAATAACTGCCTAATGATGTAGTGGAGTCTCTATCGCTGGAGGCATTCAAGTAGAGACTGGGCATCTGTCAGGAATGTTTTAAAGTGGATTCCTGAACTGAGAGGGTTGGTCTTGGTGGCCTAAATGGCCCCTTCCAACTCTGTGGTTCTATGATAAGCTTAACTGACTCACTCTCAGCAAGGTTTTTATTGGGGGGGGGGGGGCAACTCGTATATTAGTAAGATCAGGGCTTTCCTATTGTTGGTGGCAGGCTGCAATGGTGCTCTGATGAATGATATACAATAGGTTCCAGTAGTTGCTGATTTCACAAAATGCTATAGAGGGACACTATGTTGTGGAAAATTGAAAAGGTGATGACACCCAGACCCAGTCACCCAACACTCATTGAATCACCAGGCAAAACAACTGTTTAAAGACAGGGCAGTCTTCAGAAATGGGCCATGGCAGGGTGCTTAGGCCCTGGCAACTGCTGGAGGATGTGACAGGCTGACACCCGATTCTCCCCCTCCAAAACCTATTAGTTCATTGAACATAACAAAGTGAGTCCAGCAATACACTGAAACTGTGGAACAGCCACTTCCGTTGTGATCATGCCAACTATGTTTTTGTTTTATTCTAGGACTAGTTCTACACTACTACTTTATAGCAGTATTGAAATGCACTGATAACTGTTGGGGCACAGGACACATTCCATACACTGCTTTCATCATGCTATTTCCTGCTTTTTATTCCACATTCATAGGCCATAGCTAGACCAGGCCTAAATCCCGGGATCATCCCTGTGCATCCAAATAACACACAGCAGGTCCTGGGAGCAGGCAGGGATGACCCTTCATTTGCCTGGGATAATCCTTAGGTCTAGCTAAGGCCATAATGATTTGACACAAGGGCCAGATCAACACCTTGTGTCAAGTCATTACGCATGTGGAATAAAAGACAGGTAATATCACCTATGAAAGCCATATATAGAATGTGTTCTGTGCTCCAACAGTTATCAGTGCACTTTAATGCCACTATACAACAGTCGTGTGTAACTACCCAAAGTTTAGATCTGGCCTTAGACCTGCTAATAAGGCTTTACATTCTTATTGGCCATTTAGGACAGCCTTCCTAACCTGGTGCTCTCAGAAGTGCTGAGATACAACTGTAGCCATGTAGTCCAACACATGTAGAAGGGAACCAGTTTGGGGAAGGCTGACTTAGATATTAAGAGAGGACTGCTGATTAGAAAATATAACTCTGTATATTTTCTTTTCTTGACTTAGTGACTGGGGACAATGTAAAACCTCCAAACAGGAGGACAGAGGAAAGGCAGTGCATGGCAACAGCTCTATAAAGAAGACTTTCATTAACCTTGCTGGCCCACCATAATTTCAGACATCAGCAGCTAATCAAGAACTCACTGACATCATCCCTGAATGGAGAGAAGAGCTCTCCTAGGGGACCAATCAATTCTCAGAGGGTGAAATATATACTTCTACCACCACCAGGGGCTTCCTATGCTCAGTACTCTGGAAGTAAGTAATATGCTGCCTCCTCCTCCTCCTCCTCCTCCTGCTGAAATGCATGTTTCGACTACCAGAGTGAATGATTTATTTTAGCAGTAAAAACATTTATATAAATGCCAAGAGGTTTGACTGCGTTATTAGTCAAAAGGACGATCAGTCATTAGCAGTCTCCTTGTGTACAATCGTCGTAGCCTATCCCACGTCACCATTTTGATCGATCATTCAGAAAAAGAGAGAGAGGAGAACCTTCTCATTGTTAAATATGTCTGTGGGTGTGCATGCATTCTGTACATAGTTTCGCTGCTAAAGGCTGCAATCCTATATCTTGGGAGGAAGCCCAATTGAACTCAATTGGATTTACTTCTGAGTAGACATTGTAGCAGGACTGCCAAACCTTTTCCTGCCCATGGTCCAAATTCCATTTTGGATAAGCTCTCAGAAGTGTCAGCCCAGCGGTAGGTGGGGCCGAAGGCAAAGGGGGTGGAGGCAAAATAACAGCATATTTTAACTTCAAGTTCTTACTGCCAGTAATTAAGCCATAGGAGAGGCATTTTAATCTTTTAGAATGAGAGGGAGGGCACAAAAGCAAAAAAGCCACCCAATGATTAGTATGCAGGGGATAAAGGTGGGGCCAGGAGAAGGGGTCTGGGGGAGCCCCAAAGGGTGGTATTTGGACCCAAGCTGGACCAGATTTAACCCACAGGCCTGAAGTGTTAAGTATATGAAAAGAAATACTTGCTTAGTCATTAAAATTGTGTGTGTATGGCTATCTCAGGGTTAAACAGAGAAAGTATCTGTGGGCAATTACCTTGAGATAGAGGCTGTTCTGGGAACCTTGCCAAGATTCTAAGTTAGCCTCATCACAGCTGTATGTAATGTAGATAAGAATTGTGTAGATCTGTATATAGTTTCTCACTTTGTAAAATGGAACTGATCACTGCTCTATGATCACTGCTTACTGATCACTGCTCTCTGTGTATGCCTCAGTGTGCTGATCTGAACTGATCTGAATTGAACTGCACAGAAGCCTGAAGGAAATAAACCAGCTCTGCTGTGTAAGACCTGTGTGATGTGTGTTTGTTTTCTGAGCACAAACAGAGTTCCAGAAGGAGAAAAGTTCTGGCACAATAACCCAACATGAAGTTCAACACGGCTGCATTGTAGGATTGCACTGTAGATCAGATTAACTTCAGTGGAAGTCATGCAGCCCAGCTGAGTGCAGGATTCCAAACTTTCAACCCATTCCAGTTAAAAGGCATCAGTTACACAGACTCAGCCTTCTGTGCACATTTTCCTAGCTGAATGGTGGAAGAAGCATTCTGTACATGTGGATCATTCCATGCTTACAGATATTTCAGAACATCAGCAATTGCAACAAGCAGCACTTCAGGGAGGGAGCTGAATTTAGTTTCACCACCAGAACTTATTCCCTGCCAAAAAGTGAATGGGACCATAGCGCATTGGTAGTGCATATGCTTTGTATGCAAAGGGTGCCAGATTCAGTCTTTACCATCTCCAGTTAGAAAGGACTGGGTAGCAGGTAAAGGTGGGAAAGATCTCTGCCTGAGACGCTCAGGAGCTTCTGCTAGATGGACTGGACAATGCTGAGATAGATAAATGAAGAGTTTAAACTAATATAGGGCAACTTCCTCTGTTCCTATATAGTGTGATTGCAGATTTCTGAGTGGAACTATCCATATATAGAGCTTCATCATACCAGTGTTATACTGTGCAATCACTGTGAATTGAATGCAAAGGACTCAGACGTTTTCCACCTTATAATCTGCTTTGATTGTGAAGTACTCCCTTGCATCCTGCTTCAATTGTGCTTCAAAGCCAAAAGATTTACCATATTTAGCCCCTACTTTCTGAGCGTATCTTCCGGCCGCAGCTGGGGCGCAGGAGCAGAATTTTAAACAAATGCTTACATCTGCGTAAACTTTAAAGATAAAGACACCAAAATTGGCACAGTAATAGATATTAAGGAGAGCTTTAAGCATACCAAATTTGAATTGAATTGGGTCATCCGTTGATTTTTTATGATTTTTTACATTTCCCCTTTTAAACTCACTTCCTGGTATGCAAAGGATCGCTGTCGCCCAGTAGCAAAAACAACAACAGCCGCAAAAGCTAAGCACTATGGGGATAATCTGAGAGAAGCAGGTACATGTGATAAAGCTCATAGTCATGGCAGCTGATAAGGGGAGGAACTGAATGCACCCATCTGTTTATACAGTTCCTCACCCAGGTAGGGAAATGCATAAAGAGGTCTCTGAAAAAGAAACAGCTGACTGTTCCATATATATATATATACACAGAGATTGATTGGGATCTTTACTCGTTTTTTTTTTTTTTGTATTTCATGTTAACATTAAATAATATAAAATGGGGGGAACCTTGTTGAATAAAAACACAGACAAAGTTGAACCGCAAATAAGATAGTTACTAAGATTACGAGTGTGCCCATATGGCTTTAATTCAGCTATATATTATCAATAGTTGGAAATATTAAGAATAGGATCTGTAATTTAATAAATGGACTAGGTATTCATTTATTTTATAAATTTAATGCATTTGTAATCTACCCAATAACTAATGTTCTCTGGGCAGATTACAACCAGTTAAAAAACTAAAACACCTTTTTAAAATGCAGTTAAAAACATACAATACAATACAAATATTTATATAAATCAAATACAATATAATGCAAAACAATAATCAACCCAGAGATTGATAAAACAGCCATAATAATCTAGAACTAGACTGAATCAATGAATTTTCCATCCATATCAATTTCACATGTATTTAATCATAAATCCATTCTGTCCAATTTGTACATCAGTCTGCACATTTAAAATAAAAATAGAGACATTTACATTTATTTTCATAGACAACTTTCCCTAATGTACACATTTTGTATACAACTTTCCCTATTTCTCTCTGTAATAAACCACGTAGCCTAAATTCTGGGTCATTTTCACTTTATTCATTCCCTCTTCAGGGTCATCCATTATGTCATGGCACACTGATTTTAAGTTAAAGATCCCAATGCATGTTGTTTGGGTATATGTGTATATGATTATATATGTTTAGACAAGGGCAGGATCTACAGTGCTGATTTATAATGGTTTTGACAACTGTTGGGGCCCAGGACACATTCTATATACTGTTTTTAAACTGCTTTCAAAGTGTTATATCCTGCTTGATGTAGATCTGGCCCTGCTGGATCCATGGTGACAGTTCCTCTGCACATAAGTGGTGTGTGTAGCTACCTGTCTGTCATAACCTTCCACTGTGAATTGCAGCAGATGGCGATGAAGCCATCTCAAAGTCAACAAAAGGTCTGTCTGTTTATTCCTTGGGAAATACAGGCTGTGCCCAAGTAACAGTTTAAGAGGAGGTGGCAACACCTTCACAGTGCATTGTAGTCATGTAGATAATCTGGGAATTAGACATAACTTGGGCCTGGCTCTTTTATTTTAATTTCTAAGGCAGCTGAGCTATTGACATTTGATCCGAACTCCAGAAATGTTTGCTTTAAAGGTTCATATCTGAAGAGTTGCACCTCCAGGCAAGAAATCAAGAAGAAACCCAGCCCCATATAAGCCATTTCCCAAGGAACAATGGCCATAGATGGATGAGAGGAAGGTCCCTAGAGCCTATTATTCCAAATGTAATCTTTGTTGTCCTAAGCTACATCATAAGCAAAGCTTCATTTACCATATGCTTTCCTCATTCCCAAGTGCCAGCAGCAATTTGACTTTGCAATGAACTCCAGTGTTGAGACACCAAGACGGGAGTTTTATCGGGAAGACGGTAAGCCGGTAGTTGATATCCTTCCATTACAGTCCTGGCACTAATATTCACTTATAATTGTTTCCTCCTTAAACAGCCCCACAAACAGATTCATGCCTTCCTCCCTGACACATGACTTACTGCAGCATTAAATTTGTTTAAATTGTTTTCCTGTGCTGCTATCATGCTGACCCCTTTATTCTGTAAACAATTTGTTCTCTATATATTTAGGTTTCATCTTCTAAATTATGAGAAAATGAGTCTGGGATCTTTATATTTTAATTGTATCATCAAAGCCCATTGAGGATACGATAAAGTAACCAGAAGTTAAATTATCAATAAGAGTCATTTATTTTGCATTTTTTATTTTTAAAGAATACTTATGAGAATTGTGATAAATTAGCAGTGACAAACTACGTCTTGCAGGCCAATTTTGTGTGGAGAGTTTAATTAAACATTGCAGCTGTTTATCTCTATGGTGATTACATTTTCATATGTAAATTACATGTATTAAGATCAAGATACTTATGTAAATGTCACTTGCCTTAATGTTTTGTGTTCTTGTTATTAACATCTAACCATCAGCTTGTAATCTGCTTGTATTGCATTCCACTGGCATGCACGACATGACTAAAATAAGTAGATTTAGATCTTAATAACAAACAAGTTTTTAAAGAGAACTATGGCTTACTATGTAATTGAGATGCGGAGAGATAAAAAAAATAAAAATAAAATGTCCAAATAGGAGCTGCTGTTTATTTCAGAATATCATTGGTTAGAGCTCTTCCATTCATTAAACACCACCCATCTGCCTGCTAACAAATGTTTAAGACAACTAAATCATGTGCCTCCAGATTCTGAATAGCAAATACTCATCTAAAAGGCATACAGGCATTAAAGTCAAGGCTAGTTCAAGGACCTTTCGGAGTCAAGATACAGCACGCCAATTCAGTCACTCTATAACAAGCCATCATGTCAGATTGACTGACAGCTATGGAATCTTGCTGCCCTGTCTTCCCCAAGATGCAAATACAGAGGTGGACTCTAATCACAAAGCCCCCAAAGCAAAAACAGATGGCAGACAAAGCACAGGCAAAACTCAATCCTTGTATGTCCCAGTGGTTTCAGTTGGTGAGGGAAATGCACTGTTCACATTGACATCATTTGGACTTAAAAGTGCTTAACTTTGGATGGCTCGTGACCCATGTCATTTATGATGGTAATTTCAAATGCATTAACGTTGCTAAGACAGGACAAGACCATACTCTGTGGGGCATAGTTATACTGCTGGTGGAAGAGTTTTTGTTTTAACTTGTTGTTTGAAAATCCCCACCACCACCACCAGCTTTCCACTCCTGGGCAGGATCTACACTACTGCTTATAATGGTTTATAATGGTTATGACAACTGTTCAGGCCTGTTTTCATACCATTTTTAATGTGTTATATCCTGCTTGGTGTAGATCGGCCCCTGGATCAAAGAGTCTTCTCTCACTGGTAGAGACACAATAAGAGGCTTAGGACCACAAGATCTAAAGTACTTCCTCCTTCCCTGCAATATGAACCTTCCTGTTCTCTAAGGTCATCTAATCAAGCCTTCCATGCATCTCATTACCTCCTGTGGTACAGCTGATAGGGATGCAGAAGAAGGCCTTTTTGGTTGTAGTACCCAGTCTGAGGAATTCCCAGTAGCAGGTCATCATACTTGCCTCCCATTCTGGCAGCATTTCATCACCATTTGAAGATGGTTTTTATCTAGTGGGTTTGTAATTTAGTTCCTGCGTTTTTTCTTTTTGTTTAATCCTGGCACTTCCTTTGTTTTTTGTTTTTTTGTTTTCAATTTTATGGCTGTATTTTGTTTTTGTTTTGTTTTTTGTATTTTATTGAATTGTTGTTGCCTTTTTATTCACATTTTTTTAAAAAAGTGAACTGTTTTGCCTGCCGCCATGTTGGGAGTGGGGTGGTGGTGGTGGAGTGAGACATAAATGTCTGTATACATACATGGATGAATGTATATAATGATTCATTCATAAAATAGTGAGAATTGCACCTCTTAGCATCTCCAGGAAGAGGACTGTGATAATGCGCAAAGTGAGGCCCGGTTATGACATCTCAGCCATTTACTCAGAAATTATTTTAGTTCTGTAAAATTGTGACACTTCAACTATAAAATGGCCTTCTTTAACTGAATGCTCTTCATACAGCTCGGCCTACAATTCCCATTATCCCCAGCCAGCATGATTGTTGGCCATGCTGGCTGCAGATAATGGGAGCTGTAAGTCAACATATACGGAGGGCAGCATATGGTACAAGACTGCTGTTAAAGAATGTTTCAAGTTTGCGTTCTTTCTGACCAGGTCAGGTCACATAATGCAGTTGCATTTTCAAAGGCGATCACGTCATCATGTTTTCCCAGCTTAAAACTTCCTTGCAGTATTCACTTTAATTATCCACAGGAAAAGGCCATTATTTATTTTAATTATTAAAATAATTATTAATAATTAATAGACCATCATCCTATTTAAATTATTTGAATCGTTTCAATAATTATCCATTATGGCTACAGTCCCTAGGCTTACCTCTCTGACATCAGAGCAACAATACAATGTTATACTCCAAGCAATTTGTCAGCTCATATCCAGGGAGGCTGGGAGTGACAATAATGAGTTGCAACATTTCCAAACAGATGCTTTGATGTTGTAGATCACCTGTTGGTTAGGAAAGAGTAAGCAAGTAAACCCCTGGATTCAGCCTCACCATCCTCCCCTTAAGTACTTGGTACCACCATAGCTGGCATTACTAATAAACTCTTTAATAGTGTGCATGTGATGTAGAAAAACATGACTGGACTTGACGTGGGATTCTCACAAATATATACATCATTCTTTTCTAGTTTTGAAATGTATCCAGTAAGACCATCCATGGACATGGCAAGAGTGTGTACAAGTTCTCAGGGTAACAAGAAGGGATGGGAGAATTACTCTGTTTTCTGTCTGTGTAGCTTTCTCATGTGTTCACCCATTCCATCCCATTTCTGCAATTCATTGGACTTTGGCTCATGAAATGAAACTCTCCCTTTCATTTCCCATATACCCCCATTCCTAAATCTGCTCCAGAAAGGTTTCCAAATGCTCTGGAGCTGATTTTGAGGATGTGCAAAGAGACTTCAGGGAGAAATCTGTTTCACCAATAGTGTCCATTCCATTGGTAGATGGGCACTACTGGATTTCACCCATATTTTAACAACAAAGAGTCCTGTGGTGACTTGACTAACAAATTTATCTTGGTATAAGATTTCATGGACTTCATCAGATGCATGGGGTTTTATGGAGAGTTCCATGTTTTTATAAACACATATGGTATGTGTACAGGGGAAGGATGGTAAAAAGTCAAGTTAGAAGGAAATTCAATGCAGAAAGTACTGATGATGACAAACACATTATCAACAGTGGGCACTTACAGTGCAGTTGCTGATAACACAAACCTCCTGACACTAGGTAAGCCAATTAACACATGTAGTGTGATAAAAATCCATTATCCTGATTCAAGCCACTGTGATAAGTGTCCAACCTGTTGATTAATTCTAACTCAGCAATTTCTTGCTCTCATCTCCATGTGAAGGTACTTTGTGCCACAATGGCCACTTTAAAGTCAGTTATAGCATCATCGCATGGGGGAGAATCATGCTTCCTTACCACCACTTCTCCACCCCGGCTTTTGTCCCTCATTTCCCCTGGAGGGGAAAGAGGAAGTAAACAATTTGCATGTGGCCCATTCAGGGAGCATTTTTATATCGCACCGCTTTTCCTGCACACAGCAGGAGATCGTGGAACATTCCATTTTGAAGAAAAAGTCAGATTAAAGGGGGTATATTCTGTGATGGAAAAATGAGTGGAAGGAGCATGAGGTGTGCAGAACACGCGCACATCCATAAATGGGCAGTAGTGAGTGTACAATAAAACGCTCATCTGATGAACCTCATAGTGCCCTGGGAGGCTGAATATTCTCCCTCTGGTTTCTAAATATTGCCATTTTGGAGTCAAATTTGTGTCCATTTATTTTTTTTCTGAAGGGATTTGCCTGTTTTCCGTATGTAGAATTTCTGACAAAAGATGGCATACATCACATGGGAACATGTGCAAGTGAATGAACCCCTAATGTTGTGGGAGACATTGAACTCCATCAGACAAATGTTTTAGTGCACACTCATTACTGGGCACTCACAGATTTTTGCGGGTCCCTCTCATGATCTCGTCTGCCTCCCGCCCCTTCTAGCCTTCTTCACACAACAACAAAAAACACCCCAGTAAGTCTGACTTATTTTTAAAGATGTAAGTTGCCACTATCTCCTGCTATGTGCAAGAGAAACAGTGGGATCAAAACAGCCCACTGAATGGGCCACGAGCAAGTTGTTTACTTCCTCTTTCAAAAGAGGAAGTAATGAGGGATTTCCCCCCCCCCCCATGTGATGAAGCTCAAAATTATATCCTGTAGTACTATTTCCAGGGTAGGTACAGGGACAAACCTGGAATCTGGGGTTCTTGTAGGGTCTTTTCTCGGTGTTTATGTTCTTGTTACATGGCCTTTTAAATGTATTTTATCTCAAAATATGCATTTCTAAATGTATTTGGATACTTTTTTGAGCTAAGAACTGTGTTGAAATATTTAGGAAGTTATAGGACTTTTTTTCAGTCTAAACATGCATAGGATTGTATCCTAAGGTCCACTTCGTCTATTAATCCTGGAAGTGTGGAAATGATCCACAAAGAGAGAAGATCTAAAGCATCTCCTCATAACAAGTGTTACATTATTTATTTGATTCATCCTCACTAATAAAATAACTAGGAAATAAGAGCTAGACAATAGTACCATAAAGACTGGGGAGGGGGAAATGGACATCTACGCTACACACACACAGCAGTAATCAATAAAGGGAGAGAAAACTGAATGTTTTATGAGGTATTTGCAAATTGTTACATTGCTGTAAAGATGGTGTGATTGTCTAAGTAGCTCTTAAATACAGATATATAATGATGAAGTTCACCAACCAACAATTTTGTTTAAAAAGAAAACATTTAATAAAACAGGAGTTTCAGTGTAGTTTTGCCATAAAATGCTTTTTATTCATTTCTGTCCCATTGACTGAAAATAATGACCTGGAATAGCAATGACCATTAGATTACTTTAGGTGAGTAGCCGGTGTAATTACCAAAAGTTAATTAGAATTATTAAGATAACAAAGAATCGCACTCATGTTATTCTGACAGTTAATAGAGGGACCCAACATTCTGTCTTATTCATGAGCTCTGCTTGGTCGTTTTAATGGCTTGCCTCCCTTACCAAATTAAATGTTGATGGATTGTCCTCTCCGAGTGTGCGGGCTCTCTGAGCTATATTTATTATTGACCCTAAAAACTAAACTACAAAGAAGGCCCATAAACAATTGCTTGTCTCAAGTGAGCAGTAAACAACTTTAAGTTCATTACTTGCTCATTTTCTTCTTCAGGAATGGCTGTAGTGTCAGGTTTGCCATGCTGCTCCCACTTTGAGCAATTAAAGCAAAAGAAAGAGTGAAGGCATTGCTCTTCCCTTAAGCAGGAACAATATGGCAGGCTGATGCCATTCCTGCCACTCTGTAGATGTCACAAAGAAATGCATGGGCCGGGGTGGGCCACTTCAGGAGATTCAGGGGCAATTTTCACTCCCTGGAACCTCGCACACATACACACACACAGTGGTCCACCCCAAGGTAACAAGGGAGGTTATTAATAAAATAAAAAAGACATCTGGAGCTGCTATGGAGTGCCCTAAGGGACAGAATTAGCTAATTTTGACCCATTGGGCACTCCATAGCAGCTCCACATAACATTTTGTTTGCAAAAAAGCAAAACAAAAAGTTTTTTTTTTAAAAAAAAAAATGGCTTCTCCCAATTTTAAGGCAGTTGGGGGCTACATGTTGCCAACTCCAGGCACAGATCATATACTCTACCATGCTGAAACTGCAGTTGTACTGTTCTGTGGCTCAGTAAGTGTTGAGTGCTGGACACGCTGCAGGCTGGGATGGAGCAAGTGCAGATGTATATTGGAATATATCTGAGCTAAGATACTTGCTAAGCAGACATAACTTTTCAGTTTTATGGCTTGGATCCAAAGGTAGGCCCTATCTCACTAACCTTTCAGAGTTCTTTGAGAGTGTCGATAAACATATGGACAGGACATTTTACCATCACAGCAACCCTTTGGGGTATGTAGTGATGGACTTAAGGTCACCTAGTGAGCATCATAGTTGAGTGGGGATGTGAAGACTGCTCTTCCATGTCCTATGTCAACATTCTAACCACCACCACACACCAGCTCTCAAGACTTCCTTATGGCCCACTGGAGTTCATATACTACAGCCTGTATCTTCCTTCTTCACCATGCTTTTTATACTGTAGGTCAGCCCAATACGTTGCGGGCAAGGATGGACAAATCTGTCTAATTTTGGCCCATGTCCATTCTCTTGCTTTTCAATCCCAAATCTGCTCGATCCTGTTTCCTCATACATTCATGAACGGTTGTTCCTGTTGTTTTCAAAAGGTTGGGCAAAAATATGTCAAAATATTTCTATGCCTTTCTCCTAATATTCATGTTTTTGTTTGCAGTTCTCCCTAATACATGCATTTTGGGAAAGGAAATTCCCTAAATATGTGCATTTTTGAGTGCTATTTCTCTTAATGTGTTCATTTTTATATACATTCTTTTAAAAAATTGAGAAGTGTAAAAAGCTTGGATAACTGCATTTTGGTTGATTGCTTTAGGTAGTGCAATTTAGGACTGCTCTTATTAAGAACCAAGCCAAATGAAGTTCTCCTCCATCCCTAACCATGGCAAGATACATCCCAATAACAGTGTGCAGAGCAGGTCTACTCCTCCCTGAAATTTGCAGGGGGTGGGGAGCTCTGTTGAGTTTTGAAAGGGTTCTGTGTCTCCACACCACTGAATTACTCATTGGAAAACCACTCTGTTTTCTGAGAACTGCGCTATTATTCTCAATTGGAATTAATAAAAGTGCATGCATCTCTGTCTTTTTTAAAGATAAAGGGAAGAAACTTGGTGCCCTGGTAGCTCCTAAGTAGGAGCTTGCCAAGTTTTAAACAGATCCCTTCATCTCTTGCTTTTTAGAATTTTTTAAAATAAATTTACTCAAACCATTCCCACCCCCATACACACACACACACACACACACACACCTGCCCAGGACCTTTTACCCTTTACTTTACTGATACAGTTGTGCACCTTCAGTTTACAAAAATAGAGATCTGCTGCATTCCCTGACCGTTTGCTCTAATGGAGTGAAATGTGGAGGGTGCCCTCCCTATGAGAGGTCAGACAAGAACAAACATAAATATAAATACTTTTATATTCAAGGTATATAGACTTGAGACCTGTCTTACTAGTACTAGCAATACCAAACTTTTCTCTCTGCCCCTTCTTCTCTTGGCTTTATGCCTGGCCAAATTGCATCCATACTTGTGGTACACAGATCAGCCTTTGGCACAAGTTTCTTTTCCATATCCTAATATTGGCTAGTGATACTGTACGGATCTACACTGCCTTGCATCAGTCATCATCACTTCCTGGGACAACTCATTTACATGGAATGGTTTTCATTATTTTCATAATGTGAGCCATTTCTCCTAAATCCTTCCTTTCAGCCAACATCAATTTTTCAAGAAGTGAAGAAAATTGGTTATAGTTCATTCTAGTTCAGACACAGCTCCCATGATTTAAACATATGGTACCAAGTTGACACACATGGGGGACTTTGATTTTTGTAGGAGGTTAGTTTCTGAAACTTCTGCAAGCTCTCTTGAGAGAAGATGAAATGCATATGGGGAGTGGAACTTGGACTCTTTCTCACTCAAAGAGGTAGCAAATGAATGAGTTCCAGAGTGGAGAAAAATGGGTTATATCATTTGTAATCCCTCCCTCTAAGCACTGTGATTGGAGGGGGGCAGGGAGGATGCTGTGGATATTGGTTAGCCAGAGAAGTCAATCTCAAAACTACTCCTCAGCAACAGTGTCTTCCTAATATAGAAGTGTTCAGTTAGTTATCCATCAACATGAAATGAGCCCTCAAATCACCTAAAAAACCTTCAGATACCTAAAGATACATTCAGGGCTCAGAATGATCTTCTAACCACACTGCAGGGTTCCAATGGTTTTAAAGCTGTTCCCTAACTGCAATGCGATTTCAGAGATCTGTTGAAGGTCCATAAAAAAACCCAAATTTTCAATGCAGAGTGCACACCCCTACTGCCCAAGAAATCTTGCCTTAGGGTTAATCAAATAGCACAAATACATTTTCCTCCCTCCTCTCACAAATGCTGCTCACTGCATTTTGAAATTGTTGGTAAACTACAGAACAGTGAAAAAAAGTTTTGCTTTAAAATGAGCTCTTAATTAGAGTTAGCATTTAACTGGAGGATGTTTCTGGTTAGTTGGAAAGAACTTTTAACACTTGTGTAAAATGTTTGTTTGTTTTTAACAGATCTGGCCTTTCTCATCCTGGCACCTGCCACAATCCCTTCTTCTTCCTATCAAAGGTTAAGAATATGTTCATTTTGTCACCTTGGTTATTTCCCTCTGAAATACATTCCTTTTGAAGATTTATTTAGTCAGTTAACATAACTATAAATGTATGTCAATAAAATAATGATTGCAGATATTTAATGGATGACACAGTCAAATCATTTATTGTTTTGGAAAGGAGGAACCTCCATCATAATCACATTTTCTAAATTGAAAAGTGTACATAGGTTACTTACAATAGTGTGATCATTAGTAAAAAAAAAAAACCTTAGATGGGGACAGCTGCAATAAAAACCTTATTAAAAGCCATTTTGCTCTGTGATTGATGATTCAATTAATCATAGTGATTATATGATTAATGGTTTACAACAATTTTTTGATTAAAGAAACCAATCACTTTTGGATTTTAGGAGATCATTTTTGCAATTTTTCAAAAGAAAAATGGGGGGGACCTTAAATTGTCAAAACTTGTGCAAAACATATTATACGTTAATTTTCAGAATTGAGCAGCTGATATCATAGGACTGCTGCTTCTCTTCTGGAGTGGCTTTGGCAGTTGTTTTATAAATGTGCATTCAACATTTGAACTTATTTTTACCATTCCAAACTGATGCCATCCTCAGATGCTGAGCAGCCTAGGACAATAACGTCATTATTTAATTTATATTTATTTTAAAAGCTTGTATCCCACTAATTTCGCTCAAAAGGAAATCCCACCTATTCCCCTTTCAGTGGGAGGGATAGGGCATCTTTACAGGTGTTAAGAAAGATGTCTGCCTACCCCTAACCTAAAGATGGCCCCAGTAATGACCAACAGAATAAACTGGGCCAAAAGACCAGGCCCTGGTTGTAAGCAGTCAAGAGGCCATTGTTGGAAAAAGAATGCTAAACTAGATGGAGAAAAGTTAGTTGTCCAATACCTCAAATCAAATACAAGGCAGAGCTGTGGCCTACAAGGCAGAGCAGTGAACACAGTACTCGTTTGGCAAAACATTTGTTGAAATGCTGCATTGGGCAATAATTAGACAATTCTATACTAACAGAGGATTGCATATCGAGCCCAGTGCTGTTTACACTCCCTAGCAGAGGCATTCCAGGAACAAGGGCAGGGGTCTTTCCCATTGATGCTAGGAATGGACAGATCAGTATGTTTTGGCTCTGTGTCATTTTCACATGTGTTTGTTCCTAACTCCATTCTGTCTCATTTCCACATCAACCTGCAATGTTTAAACACATGCAAATGAGCATTTGCAAACTTTTAATAATTCTTTTTGGCACAAAATACAGATTTATTATATTTGCATTTTAACCCTAAAGTTTGCACATGCTGTACACATTTTCTCCAAAATAAGGATTTGAATCACCAATATGAATCTATTACAGGAGTTGTGGTACATTTTGTGAGCCAAGAATTGTATCGCAAAATTTGAGGAAGTGTAAAAATCTAAAGGATAACTATGTCCTGATCTGTGCCTTTGTTTGGGAAGTGTAAATCAAATCAGTTTGCTTAAAAATGCAGACCAAAAGAAAACCTCAAGCATCTCATAGAATCATAGAATCATAGAATAGCAGAGTTGGAAGGGGCCTACAAGGCCATCGAGTCCAACCCCCTGCTCAATGCAGGAATCTACCCTAAAGCATCCCTGACAGATGCTTGTCCAGCTGCGTCTTGAAGGCCTCTAGTGTGGGAGAGCCCACAACCTCCCTAGGTAACTGATTCCATTGTCGCACTGCTCTAACAGTTAGGAAGTTTTTCCTGATGTCCAGCTGGAATCTGGCTTCCTTTAACTTGAGTCCATTATTCCGTGTCCTGCACTCTGGGAGGATCGAGAAGAGATCCTGGCCCTCCTCTGTGTGACAACCTTTCAAGTATTTGAAGAGTGCTATCATGTCTCCCCTCAATCTTCTCTTCTCCAGGCTAAACATGCCCAGTTCTTTCAGTCTCTCTTCATAGGGCTTTGTTTCCAGACCCCTGATCATCCTGGTTGCCCTCCTGTGAACACGCTCCAGCTTGTCTGCGTCCTTCTTGAATTGTGGAGCCCAGAACTGGACGCAATACTCTAGATGAGGCCTAACCAGGGCCGAATAGAGAGGAACCAATACCTCACGTGATTTGGAAGCTATACTTCTATTAATGCAGCCCAAAATAGCATTTGCCTTTCTTGCAGCCAAGAAAGCTCTTGGCTGCAAGAAAGCTCTTGCAGCTCTAATCTAGACCATGACCACCTCACATTTTTGCTACTAGATGGGGGTCATTTCAGTGATTTTCAGGGGGCACAAATGGGGTGACATTATCAGCACTAGCACTCAGCAGAGTCATGTGGAGTAAGAGCAGGAAGTATTGCTCTCACTTAGATACTGGCTTCTCAACAACAACATCATCATCACATAGCAAAAAGAAAAGAAATCAAATTGAATTGTATGGATAAGGACACTAAACATGCTAGTGTCAGAATCTGATATGATTAGGAATGAGCAACCTGCTCCTGACTCATGTCAAATTGACTCAGGAATTAATGAAGTTATGTCCCCAAATAAGTACCAAACTGATGTTATTCAGAACAAGAATAGAGCATCAATTCCATGTTATCCAGTAGGTAAGAAAATAATTATAATGGATTGTTTCAAGCCTGTCCTGGTCCCACAAACATAAACAAAGAGGAATACAGCATAAAATGTAGGGCTGTGCTCTGCTTCGCTTAGGGTTGTAGAAGCAGCATCAGGGGGTGATCGGATTTCCTTCAAACTGGCCATGAATAATGATCTCGGTGGAAGCTCTCAGGGTGCCCACTTACAGGTCTGTATCTGGAAAAATCCCAGAGATATTTGCATTTCTGTAAATGGGGTGAGGGAATATTTTAAAAAATTCCCCCAAAATCATCAGGTCATGCTCAGATATGCTTCAAACTTTGCATGAATGTGGATCTAGGTGGAAGCTGAGATAGTGCCCATTTTCAAGTTTCTATCTTAAAAAATGACAGAGATATTTGCATTTCTGGAAATGGGGTGGGCGATTTTTACATATTTGCCAAAAATCACTGGATGCTCGGATTTGCTTCAAACTGGCCATGAATGTGGATACATGGATAAGCTCTCATGGTGCCAATTTTGAGGTTTCTAATGTTAAAAGTTAAAAAAAATTATAGGCGTTTGATTTTCAATGCAAGTCTATGGGGGGGGGAAAACACGGAGCTCCGATCCAGATCCAGAACCCCGCCACAGAGCGGAACGGACCATAGGCAGACCAGTGTGGGGCGGAGCAGACCTGATCTGGAAGTTGCAGGTCAGGATCCAGAGTGGATCGGGGGGGGGGGTCCATGCACAGCCCTAATAAAATGCTTACAGCCAGAAGACTAGTGTGCATATAGGATCAAATTTTGAGTTTGGGAACTATGATTGTAACTGGTGCCAATGCCAGTCTTCAGAGGGCCCTTGGCAAGGCATCCTCAATATCCCCCCTCTCTTAGTGAGTTTAACTTCTCACCGCCATTGTCAACAGCTGCTCTTGCTCCTCCTCCTCTTTTGCAGCATTGCTACCACTTGCTTGCCTAAGAGGCAGCGAGCCTGTGAGCAAGCAGGCGGTGGCATCTACTGCTTCTCTACAGCAATGCCGTTGTCTGGGCCAGAGCAAACAAGGTTGAATAACCATGTTGCAATGGTGAAGAGGAAAAGGCCCACCACATCTAGGTAGAAACACGGGGCTCTCGTCGCTTCTCTGTCATCGCTCCGACATCGCTTCCTGAAAACAGGAAGTAACGAGGCCCATTCAGTCCGGCAGGAGAGAGCAGCAACTAGACTTTTTCTGGGGGGTGGGGATTGCAGCACAACAAAGGCCAGAAGGGGTGGAAGACGTGCGAGAGGCAGACGACATCATGTGAGCATTCCGTGAGTGCCCAGTAACGAGCATGCAGTAAAACACTCGTCGGATGGAGCTCTAAGAGTGTATCCAGTGGGCTTCTGTCAGTGGGCCCTTGCTGGACAGTGGGCCCTGAGCAGGTGCCCAACCATGTCAACCCATCATGGGTTGCAACCAAATGGCTGAAAAGAAGTGGAGGGAGGGAGGGGATTCCTGCATTGAGCAGGGGGTTGGACTCGATGGCCTTGTAGGCCCCTTCCAACTCTGCTATTCTATGCTTGCAGGGGGAAAGTGGCAGGCAAAGGGCTACTTACTACCCTCCTCCCTCCTGCTCCTTCTGTGCTGCAAATCTTGGCCTGTTGCAGTTGCTCAACAACAACCAGGTTTCCCAGACCCAGGTCTGTCATGAAACATCTAGGTTTTTTTCCTTCAAGAGTTCCTATGTTTAGACAGGATGAGTGGTGTTTGCTAAGCTAAATGGGGAGGGAGAACCGAATTGTATTTTTAAAAACTCTCATAAATAAGAGACAGTTACTGTATCTATAAGAGTCTCATGAGTGCTGACCCTTATGCCACCTAAAATACACCCACCAGGCACAAAAGGAGGTAGCAGCAAGCCTGGGGAAACCTCAAGTTTTTGAAAGCAACTATAGAAGTGCAAAGGAAAAACTCAGGAAAAAACTTAGGGGGATAAACCCGCCTATCCCAATGAGGACTGAGCATGCTCAATGGCACAAAACACTAAAAGACTGTTAGTGGAGCTGGGGGGTGGGGGAAGGAAACTTGAGGGAAAGGAATGTAATGGAGAATCCTGGAAATGGGTATAGGTGGAACCCTGGACATTTTGTTGCAGGTTCTACTTGTTGAATTCTATAACCAGTGTTCCGATTATAGAAGGAGATGCAATGAAATCCACAAGCCTCACTCCTTAATGATGTCAATCATGGCCCCATAGCCTTCTAAAAAGAACCGAATAACCTCCAATATATGTGATTGCAACCACTGCAAAAACAAGACATCCAGTTCCATTTTATACAGGCAGATAAAGCACATAGTTCAGACAAGTTTCTAGTATCTCATGCTCATGTGAAGACACACAGTATGATACACTGGTTTCTAAATTTATTGCATATTACTTGAAAGTCAGTGCAAAGCGTATTACTTACAATGGTATGATGAAGAGAAGAGATGAGGAGAAATTTCAGCTTAAAACATTGAGCTGAAGCAAATTCCCTTGTTCATACTTCTCAGACAAAGTAGTGAAAGGAATATGAAGACATTTATGATACTTTCAACACACTGTAAGATGATTCTTTGATGGGACTATTAAAAGTTATCTTTGCCTATACCATGTGCAGTGTGGAAGTTCTTATCTGTCAGTGTTGTGTTCCTGAAAAGCATGCTGGATCATTGGGTACATACCCTGAAAATGCAGTGGCATTTGTGACAGATGTTTTCTCAATCTTTGGTATGTTATGGCAGTCTAGAAAGAAGAAAAGTGGAACATCACATCATAGGCATAAAGAAACTTGACATGACCAAAGTGGATCAGAATGTGCTGAGTGGGAATATTTTTAGATATTTATATTTATCATAGAACCATTGCTGTACTGGATGCCTGAGCACAAATAAATATACAGAATGGACTGTGCATGATTAATAATAATCTTCAAAAGTTGGCTGTTTATTAGTTCTGTTTGCATCATCTTCAAGTTGTTGAGGCAAATGTAGTTTTTAATTCAATAGCAAAAGAATTCCATTAAGCATAGAGTTAAGAGTTGCAGTAAGGACTTTTTAAACACCATAGAGAAAAAGTGTTGACTCTTTGTTCTGCCTTGGGGTAGCAAAAGGAGCCCACACACTTTAAATGACTGGGTCATTCAAGCCAAACTCATACAAGATTCAGTAACTGGATATCACATTTTATGGTCACAATGAAATCCTTTTATATTTAAATCCCACTACTGCACCATTGGATACAATGGCAATGACCCCACAAGCCCCAGATGTGCATGTGAACTAGCCCTATGAAATAGCCCTATGATGGGAGTGTACAGGGCTACTTCACACTGACACCAAACGCTTTTGCATGGAGGAAGAGTAGCCAACAGGCACAACCCCACTGCCCTCCTCAAGTGTTTGCGAATGGTTCAGGGGGAGCATGTGAATTATCCTCTTCCCATGAAGCTGATTGGTGGGAGATTCAGGACAAATAAAAGGAAGTACTTCTTCACACAGTGCATAGTTAAATTATGGAATTCACTACCACCAGATGTAGTGATGGCCACCAATTTGGATGGCTTTAAAAGGGAGGTTGGATAAATTCCTGGAGGAGAAGGCTATCAATGGCTACTAGCCCTAATGGTTATGTGCTATCTCCATTATCAGGCAGTAAGCCTGTGTGCACCAGTTGCTGGGGAACATGGGCAGGAGGGTGCTGTTGCACCATGTCCTGCTTTGTTGGTCCCTGGTCAGCAGCTGGTTGGCCACTGTGTTAACAGAGTGCTGGACTAGATGGAGCCTCGGACTGATCCAGCATTGCACTTATGTTCTTATGTTCTAAAACAGAATCATTCTTTACATCACCTGGTGATATGGATGGGCAGCAGATTAAGGTCAGGCAAAAGAAGATAGTTCTTCACACAATACTGGGGGACCTGTGATTCTCAAGCTGTTATTTGACTATAACACCCATCATCCCTCGCCATTGGCCAAGCTGGCTGAGGCTGATGGGAGCTGGTTCACCAACCCTGAAATGCATAATTATTTTATGGAATTCAGTGTTATTGGCTTAGATGGCCTTCAGTTCTTGGTGGAGAGACCTTTTAATGGCCATTGCCCATGACAGCTAAATGGAACTTCCAGCTCCAGGGACAATATGCCACTGAATTCGAATTTCTGGGGTGAACAACAGCAGGAGAGGCATATTGCCTTCAAGATTTGCTTGTTGGCCTCCAAAAAGTATCTGCCTGACCACTATAGGAAACAGAATACTTGACTAGAAAAATATTTGATCGAGTCCAATGAAGCTGTTCTTACATTGTGATATAAAATTACTGCAAGATTATCTATATCTATGCTAGTTTCATTCCCCATATTCATGGAACTCTGGAAACTGTAGTTTTGTGAGAAGCACTGGGAATTGCTCATGAGGAATCATTACTATTTTCACCAAACAACAATTGTGAAGATTCTTTGGGGAAGCCATGCCAGTTAAACTGGTTTAAAAGCAATATATTTGTAGTAGAATATAGATAAGGGTGCCAGACCAGGCACTAAGATCAGGAATGGCTCAATTTTGGATTTAAAGCAACCCATCCCATTGCTTCATCTCTGCAGTTAATTTTAATTTTTGCCATACAATTGCTCTGCCTTTATGAAGTATCAAATGCAAATGAAAGAAATGCACACTATGAGATCGCAGCTCACTGTGTGTGTGTGTGTGTGTGTGTGTGTGTGTGTGAGTGTGAGTGTGTGTGTGTTTATGTTTGTGTTTTAAAGCATTCCCATCCTCTGGCATGTGGTGTCATGTAAGGGTGTGCTCATATTAGCTTCCCCAAGATATTTATCAGGAACATATAAGGCGGACTCACTTATTCATACCACACTTCTACATTTAAACCACAATATAAAAGTACAACCAGAATAAAATCAAGCAACAATGCAGAGATTTAAAGTACAGATTTAAAACACTGTTAAGGGACTAGGCTGGTAAAGTGTTAAACTACTGGGGAAATAAAAAGGTCTTCAATAGGCATCAGAAAGAACCTCGCTGGGGAAGTCATTCCACAGCTGGGGTACCACAGCCAAAAAGGCCCTCCTCCTGGTAGCCACTGGCCTCACTTCCTTTAGCAGGGGGTCATGGAGAAGGACTCCTGAAGATGACCTTAGGGTCTGGGCAGATACATACGGAAGGAGGCGTTCCTTCAGATAATTTGGCCTCAAGCTGTTTAGGGCCTTGAAGGTTAATACTAGCACTCTGAATCAGGCCCGGACCTGGACTGGCAGCCAGTGAAATTGGGAAAGTACTTGCAGAATGTGTCATTGGCCAATCCCTGTTAACAATCTTGCTGACCTCTTTTGGACCAGCTGAAGTTTCTGGACTGATTTGAAAGGCAGCCCCACGTATAATGCATTGCAGTAATCCAGATGAGAGCTTGAGCATCGATAAGTGTAGATAGGCTATCTCTGTCCAGATAAGAGCATAGTTGATATATCAGCCTAAACTGATACAAGGTGCTCCTTGCAACCAAGTCTACCTGCTCCTCAAGTGACAGTTCTGGATCCCAGAGCACCCCCAAACTACAAACCCAATCCTTTAGCGGGAGTGCAACCCCCTCCAGAACAGGTTAAACATCACCTAGCCAGACAGATGAACCACCCGCTAACAGTACCTCCATCTTGTCTGGACTGAGTCCCAGTTTGTTGGCCCTCATCCAGGCCATTACCATGCCAAGGCACTGATTCAGAAGAGCCACTGCCTCACCTGGATTGATGAAAAGGAGAGTAAAAGGCAAAAGAATTATACAATCTGAAGAGAAACTAGTGAACAACTGAGATATAAAAACAAGAACTAGGATTTATTTGATAGGGAAGGAGAAAGAGGGAAGAAACAAAATAAACATCGAAATGAATAAATGTTTTAAAGTAAATCACTAAACAATAAAATGGAGAAAATGGAATCCAATAGTAACATATTTCATAAAGCTGATGATGATGATAATAATAATGATGATAATAATAATAATAATAATAATAATAATAATAATAATAATAATAATAATTCAATTTATACCCCTCCTATATACAGAATACCCTAGGCTGCATTCAAAGTTAAAATGAATTAAACAAGATTAAAACAATCAATAAAATACGATAGGTAGGATAGAAATGTTGAAACAATTTAAGAAGATAAAACAATCAACAAAAGCCAGACAGCATAAAAACAATATATAATGGTCAGGTAGGTTATTTCTATCCGTAGCTGTGCAGTCCAGGACTCAGAAGAAACTGTAGATCTCAGTTATTGCCCATTGGTTATACGGCCACTACTGACTGGGATCTGGAGGATGAACAGAATACTGGTGCTGCTCTCTTTCCTGGTCTTTACTTAGGCTTCTTGAGACCTTATATTTTTCCATCTCTGGCTTTCCCCCTTCACAGTTCCTCAGAATCTCTTGTTTCAATCTCTGTCTCCTTTGTCTCTCCTCACAATATCATTCTCCCTTTACACCAGTGGTTCCCAAACTTTTTCAGGTCACCACCCCCTTGGTTCCACAAACTCATGCCCAGCGCCCCCCTACCCTACACTATAAAAATCATTATTCAGAATAGTGGTTTTCAATGACCCACCAAGGAAGATAATAACAATAAAATTCAAAACAGTAACAATTAATTGAATACTTTATTCAAAATCCAATTGGTGTGCCCTGCCATACTGGCTGCAAACAGAGGCGTTCACTATCTTTTCCCTTGGCAAGCCTGGGGCAGATGCTTCCCATTTAGAGGGGATTCTAGGAGTTGAAGGACTTTTTTCTGTCTAAACATGCATAAAATTGTGCCTTTAACTTATCATGTCACACTAGCATGAATACAGGAATCAAATAGGATTTCCTTCTTCAGTGGAACACACTTACTTAGGAGTAAGCACCATTTTGTTATAGGAAAGGATAATGTATTTTAATTAAAATTTAAAAATAATTATCTGCCACCTGATACAGAGTTTTCCTATGGAAAATTTGGCTGGGACTGAAGTAGAGGGGCACTAATTTTACTGTACTTGTTGTCTTTAAATATGGTTAAATATCCCACAGTTACCTTGCTATTCTATTTCTCCTGTCTTTTCTTCACCCTCTCTTCATTTTCAGGCTGAATCCTATGCACATTTACCTCAGAGTAAGTTCTATTGATCTCAGTGGGGCTTACTTCTGAGTAGACATACTTAGGATTGTGTTGCAGCTCTGTTTTTATGGTGACACAAGATACACACATACCATGTTTACCAAAAGAACGCTTGAAAAAAGGGGGTTGGACACCCTGAAATAAGCAAGGGCAGATAGGAATTGTTTCAGCAAGCATTCTGGGAAAAGGTGCTGCTGAATCTTCTTTAGCCAGGAAGGACCTGGGGAATTGCAATTCTCTCTCCCTCCCCCTTTTTCTCTCTCTCCCAATCCTGTTGTAGTCCAGATTTTTTTGGGGGTGGGAGCACACACAGAGACACACAGCATCTCTCTCTCTCTCTCTCTCCATCCCCCCACCCCCAGCCTCACAATAGCTGCCGGGCTGATTAGGACAGGAGGGCAGCAGCTCAGAGGGGAGATGGCCCCAATCTGCAACTCCTGACAGGGGAAGGGAGCCTGGTGATAACTTGCAGCAGCACAAGCTGTCCTGCTCCCCACCCAGCCTGCCGGCTGACTGCTGTTCTTGGCAGCTGCTCTGCCGCCCGCTGTCCTCCACATGCTCCTTCCTCTCCGCCACATGGCTGCTGCTCCCGCCTTATGCAGCAACTATTGCGAGAGGTCTGCCGGGGCAGCTTGTAGAAGGGAGCAGCTCTGGCCGAGCGAGCGAGCAGGCGGCGGTGGCTCCAGCAGGAAAGAAGCCCTGGGCCCTCCTAGGCAGGAGAAGAGTGGGCAGAACAGCTGAATTCGCCGCTGTTTCATGCTCTGCTGCCTCCTGTGGGCGCTTCCCCCCCCCCTACTTCTGGTGGGGCCACTGTGAGCTTGAGATAGGAGGAGAGAGCAGCTGTGTGAGTGAGGAAGTCCTTCCTGAGCAGGAGCGGTGTGGGGAGAGCAGCTGAATTTGCCGCTCTTTCCTGCTCAGTCCCTGGGTTTTAGGACCATCTGGAGAAACCACCTCGAGCGCCCCCCTGCTGCCCCTTTGCCTGTTAGCGCCCCCTGCCTCTTAACGCCCCCCTATGCAATCCCACCGCCCCCAAGGGGGCAATACCGCCCACTTTGGGAACCAGTGCTTTACACTGTCCCCTCAGAATCTCCCTACAATGGTTCATCAGGATCTAAAAGTGTGGAGATGCTGGCACTCCACCAGAGGGCTGCCCTCACCCTCTTTCTATTCCCCCTCCCGTCCTGTGAATATGTGCTCACAAATTTCATAGGATTAAAATGGAGTGAAAAATCTCCCTCTTTTTAAAAAACAAACAAACACAAAACCCTAGAAATACTTTATACAAATTGCTTTCCAAAAGATGCTGTACAAATGGAGAAATGTTACTGCAAAGTAAACCCCATGTAAGTCTAAGGGGAGGGGGGGAAACAGACAATACCTGTCAAACCTCTGGTGGGCATGCACCAAAATTTAAATTCCTATTTTTTAAAACGCATTTCTTTCCCTTTCTTCTTCATAATTAGTATGGCCCATCCTCAAACCGACATCTCCTACACTGCCATGTTTCAGCTCAGTCCATTAAGCCATTTTTTTAGTATAAGTCGTAGAACCTACTACCCCTGATTTCTGGTTATAATGGCAGAACGAGATTCAGCCAACTCACCCTTAATATTGGGCCACTGTGGTGATCCTATAATACTTACATGGGGGTTGCCAGCAAGTGTGAACTATTCTATTTATCTATCAGATTTGTATACTGCTACCAGGCAGATGTCCTTGATTTACAGTCATAAAAGGCCAAAAATAAAAATACAATAAAAATAACAAAGCAACACAATACAATACATTAAAAACATTTTTTTAAAAAATGTTTTTAAAATGTTAAGAAGCCAGCAGTAAAATTAATAATCAGAACAACAGATTAAAGATTAAATGCTTGCTGGTGCCATGTTTCCCAGTCCCTCGGGCAATCACACATTCTGGGAAAGAGACAGGGGATACCCAAATCAGTGAGACTCCTTTATTGCAGGAAATCCTACAGCAAAAGCTTAGTGGTTACATGCTTCAGAAATCATATAGCTGATGGTCAGTAGCTATAGGCTATAAGAAATTCCAGACCAGTCTAAAGCTAATTGTTGCAATTGTGACTGAGATCCTCATCAATGTGATTTCCCCGTAGCCATCTCCATGGTTCCAAATACAAGGGAAGGGTCAATCCAAACCTGGGCAAGGAAGGGGAATGACTTTGGGCCTTCCTAGACGAGGCCTTAGCGCGCATTCTGTCCCGGCTTCCCTGCTGTGCGTCCAGATGACGCACAGGGGAATCCGCAGACAGGCCGCGCTGAGGCCTGGTCTTACCCGCCATAAGCGAAGTCGCTTATGGCGCGCCTTTTCCCCAGCTCCGGCCTCAGGCCGGAGCTGGGGAAAGTGTGGAGAGTTCCGCGGCTTTTCGCGGCTCCTCGCTTACTCGCGAGGAGCCGCGAAAAGCCACGGACCTGGCACGATGCGCTGTGCCCATCGTGCCAGGAGGTGGGTGATCCGGGGGGGGGGGAAGATGGCAGAGGGCGACGAAGGAGACAGCGAGGTGATGGCAGAGGGCGACGAAGGAGACAGCGAGGTGATGGCGGAGGGCGACGAAGGAGACAGCGAGGTGATGGCAGAGGGCGACGAAGGAGACAGCGAGGTGATGGCAGAGGGCGACGAAGGAGATGTTGGGGGGGCGGAGGGCGACAAAGGAGATGGTGGGGGGGCGGAGGGCGACGAAGGAGATGGTGGGGGGGGCGGAGGGCGACGAAGGAGATGGTGGGGGGGCGGAGGGCGACAAAGGAGATGGTGGGGGGGGCGGAGGGCGACAAAGGAGATGGTGGGGGGGGCGGAGGGCGACGAAGGAGATGGTGGGGGGGCGGAGGGCGACGAAGGAGACGGCGAGGGGGGCGGATGGGGGGGATTAAATTAAAAAAAAACCCTTACCTTCTCCGGCGGCTTCGGGCCCCACATGGCCCCTTTAAAAAAAAAAAAACATGGCCGACGCTGCAGGGCTTCCGTCGTCCCTGCGGGTCGGCCGTCTAGGAGGCTGGGCGGCGCGCGTTAAACTTAGCACGCCGTCGCCCCGCCTCCCTGCTGGCTTATCCCGGCAGGTCTAGCAAGGCCCTTTGTCAGGTTCTCACAGAGAGCTTATCTTTTCATGGCCAAAGCCAGCAGATGGACAGGGACTAGAGTGATTCCCCCTGGCTCTGCTCTGAGAACACCGACAGAGAGAGGTCGCACAGATTCTGACATTCCACAGGGCTGAAAACGCCCAAAATTCCTCCATACTACTTTTAATTAAATCTTAGCTATAAACTACAAGGGCCACTGCAGTGCTGAAACTGTTCCCTGACATCTGGAAGAGCAAGATGAGCTCTAAATGTATACAGTGAAGACACCAGGTAGATCTTCTTGCAAAAAGCATTCCACAGATGTTGAACTAGTGCAGAACATTTTCAGAATGATTGAAATACAGCTTTAACTTAAAATTGAAGTGGCACACAGCAATCAACTAAAACGAATCCTCAGGTGTTTTTTACTATTACTAATTATATTTACTATTACTGTAAATTGGTCCAAAACTTATTAAGAACACTCAGCTCACTCTGATCTTAACTCTTTCAAAACAGCTGTCACTGAACACACCTATATCATGAAATACACATGCTGGCTTTCATGATGATTGGGAACAGGTAGGACTGGAGGCCCAGGGTAGCAAATACAGAATGATAACTAACTGAGTCCTTCCACTGACAGAAGAGGATCTATCAGCACAAGGAATAAAAATTGAGGGGGATCCTCCAGAGCAAATTTAGGGAGGGCATGGGAGCAGCAGGTGGGGGCGGGGAGGAGGGGAAAGTCCTATTTTATGAATGGGTGTTGCGACGATACCGACCTCACACAGAAGTCCTTGCCTAGCACACCCTTCTCAAGCCAAGTGCCACCTCTTGAAAAGCCTGAGGAAAGGGTAAAAACAACACAACCTTTCCCCTATAAGTGAGGGAACAAGGTAAAAGGTTTTGGAAAATACGTTCTATTGTTGAGGTACTGAACTGCAGGTGTATTGTTAGATGCTTTTACACTGTGTAATATAGCAGGTAATAAATCCGAGCTGACATGTGGTTTGTAGTATCAGAACACAAAGTAAAGTTTATTGAAATTTAACAGATCTTTGGTATTTCAATTTAGATCAAACCTGCGTATTTTTAAATTTAAAAACAAAAATCCCAAGTCCCTTAAAATCCTAGCTCTTCTCACTCCTCACACACCACGCACTCTCATGAAGCACAAGCCAGACTAAAACCCCAGACTAAAACCAAAACTAAACCAACCACACAAAATTAACCCACAATCCCCTCAGCCAAACTATTTATATTCCTCCCTCCCCCTCTCTCACCGCATCACTAGCCACACCCACTCAGACAAACATTCACTAGACATACAAAATCAGACATACCTAAGGGACAGAAAAGTGGGTAGCGCCACAGGTGTCCACTCACATAATGTTGGATTTTGACCAAAGATTTGCCAGAGCTCAGATTGTAATCAATCAATCAATCACATATGCACTGTACATGAATGCAACAATTCTGAGGTGAGGAGCCCTGAGTTTTAAATTTGGGTGCACATCATCACAGCAGGGCCAATTCTACACCTTGTGGTCAAATCATTACAATCCCATCATGGTTGCAGTATCTCTTGCACATTTATACCTTGTAGGACCCGCAATGAAATTTGTTGCAGTATTTTAGATAATGTGGAATAAAAAGCAGGAAATAACTTGATGAAAGCAGTATTCGGAATGTGTAATGTGCCCTAACAGTTATCAGTGCGCTTCAATACCACTATAAAGCAGTCACGTAGATCTAGCCCAGGTATCATTTTAAAAGAGGTGTTTCCTGATGAAATAGATGTCTCTTCTAAGACTGCCCCTGTCATCCATGGTTTCTGCAAGTACTTTAAAAAATAACAATGAACCTTTTTTAAAAAATCTTTTGCTTGATTAATGGTGAGCACTATTTTCAACCATCAAAGGGTTTTTAATCAATTAGTTCAGCTGATTAATAAAGATGTTGCAGCCCTATGTTTTAATGCATTCAGTTAGTCATAGAACAAACACCACCTATTTTGCCTTGGTAATAGCCTTGTCAACACCAGCATTTTATATTGTCCTCAATTATCTATATTTTTCCAGTAGATGTCCTCAAGTTCCCTCAGTGTTATATTAATAGGATGCTATGCAGGCAGAAGTGGTCTTAGGATGGTAAAATATATTAATCAAATCTCAGGAGGACTTTACATTAGTCTAGAAAGCTTTTCTTGAAATGCTTTGAATTGTTTACCCTTGATGTTCACTAGACCTTTTATATAATAGTTTCCATATTTTATTTATGTCTTTGTTGCCCAGATAAATTATCCCCATGTTCTATAGAAACCACTAACCTAATAATGATTTGGAGCATTTATTCAGCCACTAGTGAGTCTGGCCAGCAGCTTAATTTAGTGAACCTTTTTGCCATGTGTATGTTTTTATGGGAACTTTATGGAAATGTTTCCCCCCCCCCTCTTCCATCTCAGGAGTAAAATATTAGGCAGTATGGCTGGAGTCCAAAAACACACTGTTGAGCTGTAAGTGCATAATGATTCTTGACCAGCAGTTTGCCTTCCAGCTCTGAAGAAACAGACGTGACCCTACATTGGTAACTGAACAAATTTAATTGAAATCAAGATAACATAGTAAAAATAATCATTGCTTTTCCTTGTTCCCCCACCCCATATTTATAGAGAACAGTAGATGAAGATACTTGTGTTTCTGCCACATGAGGGTGCTATCTCCTCAAAAAAAAACTATTGCTTAGCAAATCATCTGAGTTTAAACCAAGCCTTGGACTGGAAACAGATAATAGTTTTAGGGAACAATCATATATATGCCTTCTCAGAAGTAAAAACCTGAGTTGAATGGGACTTACTCCCAGGAAAGTAGGCATAGGATTGCATTATTAAAGTGATTTGGAAGAGGCCAAAGACAGGCATCAGTTACAATGGTGTAATGCAAACAAATGTTTCTTTTGTCCCAATATCAACTTTAGTCAACTAAGGTGGTGGGTGGTTTTTTTTAAAGAGAATATCATATAGGTTGGAGCAGTCATGCGACATGGGAGTAGTGTTCTAAAATTCCAAATGGGAAGATGAGCCCAACTGGCTATGGAAAGAACACCCAAGCTGCCGATGAATTGCCAACGGGTAGAACTTTGCCTGCCTTTCTAGCTGTTAATTAATTCTGTGAATTGTTCAAGCTCTCTGCGCAATGCGATAAGATCTACCTACCTGTTGCACAAGTGGCAGCAAAGAATCTCTACTTTTCTGCCACCATTGCGTCTTTGAGTAGTGGCCCTGCAGAGCTGTTCAGAGTAGTTGCTGGAATCTTGATTGCCTTTTTTCTCAAGTTTGCAAGACACTTTGAGGATTATTATGCCTATCCACTCTGATCTTGACAGATGCCCTATGATCTACGGTGTGTTTTGTTTTGTTTTTACTTTTGGGAAGGATTTGTACAAATAAAATATGCATTAACACAAGTGCACATTAGCAGTTAGTACAAATGCAAATATGCAAATAGGAATGACATTCTCATGCATCCCTTAAAAAAACACTCCAATTTTGTCACTGAGTAGACAATAGAATGAAAGAAACCTGACAATAAGCCAAATAGTTTAAAAACAGTTAAAAACAATTGGCAATGTAACTAGCAGGATTTGTAAAAGTTAAAATGCCCCAGCATATGTTATCAAAAGCCCAGGTGTACAGGAAAGACTTGACCTGGCACTGTAAAGGTGGCGATGTTGGCACCAGATGTGGAATGATCACTGCAGAGAACAATCCATAGTTGGGGGGGACACCACCAAGAAAACCCTTTCCCTTGTAGCCATACTCCAAATCTCTCTCAGAGGAGGGCCTTCGATGTTGAATCAATTGATTGATGCAATGCCATACATTAAGGGCACAATCCCATGCAGGTTTAGAGAGAGAGAGAAAGTCCTACAACTCCCAGCGTTCCCCAGCCATGCTGGGGAATGCTAGGAGTTGTAGGACTTTTTCACTCTAAACATGCATAGGATTGCACCCTAAGACTTCAGACTGAGACTCTAGACGTTAAGCAAAATAATTGCAAAGGGAAGAGTCTATCCAAGCAGGACAACTCATCACCTTGAAGTAGAGCATTATGGTTATGACCCTTGACTCTGTTGAGCACGGACTGAATGCAGAAAGTTTCTTGATAAGGCAAAGAAAGTTCAAGACTGACTTTGATCCTATGGCCTAAGAAGAACTGACCCACTAGGACTGTGCAGAAATGATGTGACTAGTTTTGTGGGGTGCACTTTGTGGGACCCGTTGATTAGCAAGCCACTGAAGACAGGACAATTCCACTTGAAAATCTGTTCCTAACAGTTGGTGCGATAGCAACCATACACCCCCACATTAACAACAATGCTAATGCTAACAGCAACAGCGATTGGAACCAGGAACAATAAGCATGGCTAAGGATCAGTACAGAATAATTCAAAGAAATTAATTAATTGCAAGTATGACACTAGGGGGTGTGTTTAACAATCCACCCCAAACCCACACCACCTCAAACCCATACAATGAGCACAAGAAGGGATTTTGTAAAAGCAACCCCCCCCCAAAAAAAAATGGAGAAGGAAAACAAGAGTGAAAAAGTTGCATGGCTTGTGCTACATGGGTCTCCATGGGCCCAGAAGGCAAAAGCCACACAGTGTAGTATATGTATGTGACATGGTGGTGGTGGTGGTGGTGGTGGTGATGATGATACTGAGAATGATGATGAATAAGAAGGTAGCAGTAGTAGTAGTAGAAGTGCAGTAATGTATAGTAGTATATTATGTGAATGGATAGTGATGATGATGATGATGATGATGATGATGATGATGATGATGATAAGAAGAATCATAGAATCATAGAATAGCAGAGTTGGAAGGGGCCTACAAGGCCATTGAGTCCAACCCCCTGCTCAATGCAGGAATCCACCCTAAAGTATCCCTGACAGATGGATGTACTACTACTACTACTAGTAGTAGTAGTAGTAAATTAGTATTTAGTAGTATATTTATGTGACTAGATGGTGATGATAATGAAACCAAGAAGACTGTAATAATAGTTATAGTAGTGTAGTAGCATATAATATTAGTAGCATATTTATGTGACTGGATGATGATGATGATGATGATGATGATGATGATGATGATGATGAGACGAAGACAAAGAAGAAGAGTAGTAGTAGTAGTAATATTGCATTAAAATTGTTGTTTGCAGATTTACAGATTTGCATCCCCTAAATTCATCCTTGAGTCTGGGACCTGACTTATATGGTACACTGAAGCCTCGGAACTCTCTTCGGGTGTAGATGATATGGATGTGCAACTTCAGCTCCTGTAACTGGCAGGCAGTATGAAGGCTCTGAATTGGCCAGGCTTGCTATAAATACAAAGAACCTGGTTTTCTCTCCTTGCTAGTAGAAAGATTATACTTTAGCTCCCTGTTGTTTCTAGCTTCCTGCTGCTTCTGGCTCCTTCTGTTCTGCATTTCTCCCAGGCCTACATAAAGCCACACATGGCCCTTAAAACTGATAATTTAGGCTTAATATCTGCAATATGGAGTACTAATTGGTATTGGATTCAAGGCTTGGATTCTTCCCTACCAGCCGCTTTTTGTACACAGCAGCTCATGTATTAGAAATTGCTATTAATTGAGCAGTGTAGACTCGATTGTTGAAATATCTAGACTACTTAGTAACACACTGGTAATGCTTATACATCTCAATCATCAGATTCTAACATCCTCTGTGACTATAAATCCGTACACAAAGAGCTGAAAGTGGAAATGTCGTTAAGTGCATGTAACACCGACATTTAATTCAAACTACTCACTTCAAACTCTGTATTTCAGACTCTATATATAAGTGAGAAAGGGGGTGGAAGGATGTTGCCTTGCAAATACTTAGCATTAAATGCGGAAGCATTCCATGATGTGCAGTATAAGGCACACCACACTTCCGGTCTTTGTCTACATCCCTTTCACTTTTGCTGCTAACATAGTCTTAGCTTGCTGAGAATATACATACATACATGTACACACATTATACTCTTTCATTAGTTAGTGAACTTTTCCTTTGACTATTTTAATCTAGCTGTCCCACAAGCATATCCAGGATATACTAAGAATTATAATCTGTCAGTTTCTTTCTTTATTTAGTGACCTTGTTGTACATTTATTTGTGTTCTTTCTTATTGCCTCTATTTTTAACTTTATTTCAAAATAAAATAATATTCTATAGAGTAGGGGAAGGGAGAATATTTTAATTTTGCTACAAAGAGGTTCATCAGTTGAGTGTTTTATTGCACGCTCACTACTGCCCACTTACGGATGTGCACATGTTCTTTAGACAATGACATCCGCTTCCTGAGTGCTTTCTGAAACTTCCACTCATTTTGACAAAATTGCAGGCAGAGAAGCAATGGTAAGGAAACACGATTTTCCCTCCTGTGATGATACTCAAAATGATCATGAATTAAATTCTCCTTGAAATCCTTATCACAGGTTTTCTCTTTATTTATTAATCAGCTGAAGCTGAATTGTTCAGTCACACATTTCTCTGGGGTGCTTCAGCCTATAACACTGACTTACAGGCCCGGCATTGTGTTAACATTGGGTTCCATCAACCCACAGGAATTTGTGCAACATCTATGCCTATTCAACCATCAGTAATGTGTGATAGTGATCAGATCCCATGCTCACAAATTAAGCCGAGAAAATGGCTCTGATTTGTTTTATTATGTACTACAATAATGGCTGAGTGAATGCTTCAATTTACAAGAATGTAAGAAGATCTTTGCTAGTTCAGACCAAAGACAGTCCAGCACTCTACTACAGTAGCAAACTAGATGAGAAGCCCACAAGCAGGACATGAGGGCAATGCAACTCTCCCATTTGTTTTTCACAGCAACTGATTTTGAGAGGCACACTGCCTCTGATACTGGAGGTAGCATATAGTCATCATGACTAGTAGCCATTGATAGCCTTGCTCTTCATGAAATGGTCTAATCTCCCTTTAAAACTGTCTAGGTTGGTTCCCATTAGGGCTGTTCACCACTTTGGCCCGAATCTGACATGGTACTGGGTCGGCCTGAGGCTGAAACAGCTTGGCATCAAAGCCTTGGGATGCCTCAGGCCAAGTTGGGGAGGTGCTGGGCTGCTCCCCCACCCACCCACTCACCTCAAGGTGCCCAAATCTCGTGGCTGCCACCCAGGAACCCTGCAAAGACCAAAACACCTCAGGGGGCCTGAATCTCGCCTCAGCTTCGATTCTGAGGTGAGGCAGGCAAGCCCTGAGGTAGCCTGAGGTGAATCAGGGCTGTTTCAGAGCCTCGAAATGGCCTCCAAGGTGAGGCAGGGGGGCTCTGCACAGCCCTAGTTTCCATCACTACATCTTGTGCTTCTGAATTCCATAGTTTAAATATGGGCTGTGTGAAGAAGCTCTTCCTTCTGTCTGTCCTGAATCTTCTCCCACCATTTAATTTCATTGGATGATCATCAAGTGCTAGTATGATTCACTTTCTCCCCACACGTATTAACCTTTTTCTATAATTCTACCCCCCCCCATTTATTTGCCTCTTCTCCTCTAAGCTAAAGAGCTCCAAACATTGTAACCTTTCCTCATTGGACAGTTGCTCTAGCCCCGTAATCATTTTCTCACCTCCTCCATCTCTACAATATCCTTTTTGAGGAATAAGGCCCAGATATGCTTTAAGGTGGATTCCTGTATTGAACAGGGGATTGGACTCTATGGCCTTATAGGCCCCTTCCAACTGTACTATTCTATGATATGATTCTATGAGTATTCCAAGTCAGTTTATAGTTTTCCATAAGGACATAGTGTTTGTTTGACATTATGCCTTTCTTGACAGAGTGACACCACCTTCAGTACATCCTTCTCTGTCCTTCCTATAGAATTCATATCCAAAGATTAGCATATCCACTGCTATCTATATCTCTATTCACCTTTAAAACCAGTAATTCCAACTGTTGTACCTTGAATCAGAAGCTTCCAGGATTAGCATAGCAACACCTGTATGCAATGACCTTCTCCATATGTGCATTTCTCCCTATGGGCCGTTGGCTTCATTGACTAGCTATCATGTTTTACTCTATGTTCTAGGCCTATTTCCAACCCATCTCCATTGGGGCAATCAAATATATTGAGCGTCCTCACAAGGGGCAAAATCGTGTTTCCTTACTGTCGCTTCTCCACACTTCCTCATTCTTCCAAGAGGGGAAAGAGGAAGTAAACAAGGACCACGTGGCCCATTCAGAGAATGTTTTTAGTGCTTACAGCAGGAGATTGCAGTGCAATCCATTTTAAAAAACAAAAGTCAGAACATTTTGCTATGGATAAATGAGCAGCAGGAGGTGCATGGGAGGTGGACATCGTTGTCTAAAGGTAGGGTGACCATATGAAATGGAGGACAGGGCTCTTGTATCTTTAACAGTTGTACTGAAAAGGAAATTTCACTCCTTTTCCTGGTCACAAAAAATGCTGCAAATTACTATGAAGCCTTTAGAAAGTCTGTTTAAGACAAATGTTATGGAATCACTGCAGGTCATGTGACAATAATGATCCTCATATGAACTCCAAATAACCCTTTTCTACCGATCCTCATCAGGAGTCATTTGGGACATTTTGCTACATTTTGTCTGCTAATTCTCCTTTTAGTCTAAGTAAAGTACAAGAAAATTGGTTTAAAAAAAAAAAAAGCAGATGTCATGAATCACACATTACTAGTTCAGTTCATTTGGAATGTTGAAAAATTGATCTTTTCCTTAAAATTTCAATATTTTGAATGCCACCAAAAGGGCAAATGACAGATTGCTCTGTTCCATGCAGAACATTCATTCCCCCTTTGCAAGCATTCACTGACAATGAAAAATCTTTTTAAAAATGTACTGAACAATATTTAATTTGGAAAATTTTAGACAACTTCTGACATAACATACCAGACAATGAATAATCTCATATCATTAATAACAATGCTCCACAATTTCTTGGATTTAATTCATATGTATGCTTCAACATAGGGTCCTAATCCAGCTCTAATGATGAACATAGAAAGGGGAATTTCAGCAGGTATCATCTGTTTGCATGCAGCACCTCTTCATCACAATAGTTGTGATGAAGAGTTTTCGTCTTCATCACAACAGTTAAACCTGCAGGAGCCCTGCCGTCTTTTGTATCTGGTCATTCTAGTATAGTTCATGCAGCTTTAACTGATGTGATGAAGAGGGGATTTCATCACAAATGACATCTGCTGAAATCCCCTTTTTTATGCAACTGTTAAAGATACAGGAGCCCCGTCCATATGGTCACTGTAGGTATCCTGATGGTCTCAATAAGAACATAAGAAGTGTGCTGGGTCAGACCAAAGGCCAATCTAGATGCCTTGAAGAAACCCGCAAGCAGAACAGGAGCACCACAATAGCACCCTCCCACTCATGTTCCCTAGGAACTGGTATAGAGGCATATCACCCTCAACTGGTGATTGGTGGTCTGCATGATTGCATATACCTGCATTGTTGTATGGTCAGAAGTCTGCTTCTGCACACACAGCTCTTTTTCTCAGTTGGAGCAAAGTAGTACAGCTCATGCCTTAGAGCTCCATCACACCAGTGATGTATCACACTCTTGCTGTGCCTGGTATGTGTTTTTGCAGGGTTCTGCTCACATGATGTTGTCCCTGTCCTGCGCTCATCTCGCCTCTTCCCCTCCCTTTCCCATCTTATTTTGGAGCGGGGAAAATCTGATTTTATTTTTCTTCTCTATGCACAATAAAGCCACTCCTCCCATATATTGCTGTCCTTGCACTATATCAGACCATCCCATCTTTTGTTGAGGGTGTGTGTGTCAAAGGGCTGTGTTTCTGACAAAAGAGGAGGGTGGGGCAGTTCTCCACTCAACTGCTCAAGGAAGAGGGAGAGGGGGGAGAGGCCGCTGCCGTCCATGCCCGGGTTTCGGTCCCATTTAACTTTATGGCTTTTACTCTTGCGTAGGCATGTCTAGGCTTCCTGACCAGGGGTACAGCTTGAGAGGGGCAAGCGCTGGAGTGGATCCACAGTGGCGGCAGGTCATAATGGAGCTGTGAAGCTTCGCAGTTAAAGACTTGGTGGGGGGGGTAAACGGAGTGAAGCACAGGTGTGCCAGTACCTGAGCTGCAGCGCATGTTTGCTCCTCCTCCCCTTTAAACCTTTCTCAAGCCAAGCTATCCATCCTCTCTTCAGACAAACAAGTAGAGGCAGCAACAGTTTCCGCCCATGTGCTCCCTCCTGCTTCCTACAAATGGCCTCCCTTCCTTCTCTCCCTCTGTACCTGAGCTGCGGGTATAGAGCCTGCAGCTCAGTCAGTCACCACCGCCAGCATTGGGACTGTCTCCAAAGGCAGCAGTAGAGAAACTGAGCTGATCGGCTTTCTGCCAGTGGCGACGGCAGGGTCTTGCTATTTACTGTTTTACTCTGTACAGCACCATGTACATTGATGGTGCTATATAAATAAATAATAATAATAATAATAATAATAGCAACAGCCACCGCCGCTCTTTTTCAGTGAGCCTCATCCTCTAGTCCCACTATCTATCTCACTGTGCAATGTTTGCTGTACTATTGTATTTGCGCAGATATAAAATTAACTGCAGAGGGAAGGAGAACATAGGGGCCAGGGTGGGAAATTTCGCTGGCATAGCAGCGATACAAGTGAAAAGATACATGAGCGCAACAATGCATAGATGTAAAAGTGTCCAGTGCTTGACTTGCTAAGGAAACAGAGGGGGGAAACACAGATGAAAACCGAGGAAAAAGTAGGTGTGATAGAACCCAAAGAGTTAAGTGGCTTTTACCCAATGGTTCCTTTCCCCACAACACCTTACCTCTGCCCTGTTGAAATAATGATAGTAGGGGATGCCACCAAAAAAGGGTGCAAGCTAAGGGTCATTAAAGTTTTAAAACAATTAGTAAGCATAATAGCAAGAGCCACTCATTCTATGAAAACATCCTAAGAATAATGCCATGCTACAAGTGCCATACATAAGTGGTGTGAAACTTTTGCTAGATGTTTTGGATATGAACTTTCCTTTTCTACTTACAAATACACAGATCCAGCATTGTGAGGCTTGCTAAATTTCAGGCATAAGCGTGGGTGAAAGCTATCTGAATAGACATGCTTTTCGGTTGTCAGACAGCAATTGACAGAAATCATGGCAAGGTTATTATTCTGTCAAGCCTTTTCATAAGTGATTGATTAAAAAACATTTTCTGTTCAAAGAATCCCTGACCTACAAAGGTATTCACTGAAGGAATATGGCTGCTCTTTACCAGAATGACATTTTCTGCCAATTATTGATATAAAATGTTAATTACCATTAAAGTGACTTTGAATTTAAAATTCACCTTGGAAGATTCAGAGGTCGGTTTTTAAGAACCGGATTTTGGAGGTTGGAGCTACCTGCTCTGGGGGTGACATTTGACTCTTGAAATTAATACCTGGCATTCAGAATTGATATGTTAACCTCTGGTGGTTATTCCCATGTATAAAGAGCCTCCTGACATGCTTCTCTGATGACAGAATGGGCAGAGGCTGGTGATGGCCCAACCTGATGAGGCAGATGGACATGGTCCGGTCCAACAGCCTTGAGGAGTTACAGCTGGAGACAGTGTGTGTGTGTCATTATCATGTGGAGGAAGCATATAGCACAGAGCAGGAGTACAGAATCTCAGTCCTAGAAGCCAAATCTAGTTTGCCTGGAATCTCATTCCAACCCTCTGGGGTTCCCCAGATGACCACATGCCCTTCCCCCTGACTCTGCCCCCTTCCCCTAGCTCCACCCCCTTCCCTGTCTCCACCCTTTTCCCCCACTCACTGATCATTGGGTGGTTTCCAAGCTTTTGTGCAGTTTCTTCTCCATTCTGAAAAGTTGGGATGCCTTTCTTATGGCTTACTTACTGGCAATAAGTGTCTTAAGCTCAAATATGCTGGTATTGTTGGTATGCTTGGTCCTGGTCCTTTTGCCTCCCCTCCCCACCACTGGAGTGTGGACCCTGAGATCCTCTCCAGTATAGAATTTGGCCCTTGAGCTAAATGATGGCCTGGACCCATGTTATAGAGCAAAGCATTCTGATAAGAAAAAGAAATTAAATTGGGAAATGGTGAGTAGAAGAAGAAGAACAGAAGAAGAAGGAGAAACTGCTGAAGGAGAAATGCTTACCCCCTATGTAGCCACCCTCTTTGAGAGCTATCCTCCTGGTGGGCAATTAGGAAATAGCAGCTGGGGAACAAGGAACCCAAACTATTACTCTAGTTGAGCAATTGGAAGTCTCCACTCCATAACACCCAAGTTTGGCCAGCCAGGGCTGGAGGCAGTGGCGAGCAGGCAACAGTGCCCTTCTGGACAAGAAAGACCAGGGTGAGCTCCAGGCAAAGGAACTCCTGGCGTATAAGCTAAATTCTGGGGAGGATTGAGTAAAAAACAACAAAAAACAGCCACCCTCTGGAGACAAAGCCAAAATGGCTCCTGGCCAAAACTCGGTGTCCGTGTATGTGTGGTGGGGGGTTAATCTTATCAAGCTAACCTACTCAATGCAGAAAACCTGTGATGTAACTAAGCTGAATTAATAAGGAGATTAATTGTTCACCTGCACAAAGCTGTCGATCCCATCCCATGAACCAATGGGGGTTCAGCATGCCCTTTCCTAATGACCCACAAACACCAGAACAACTAGTTTGATTTGAATGGAGGTTGTGTGGAAACAATGCTCAAAGGGTTTTTCCAAACATATAGTGCCAGAAGAAGTGGCTTTAGGAATATTTTAAGAAGTGGAAGTGCCATTTGTTAGCATGCCCTTAATGGTGGAAAGAAGGAGTAGAAAAGAAGAAAGAGAAACAATGAAGAAAGAAGGAGTTATATTTTCCCCCACACACATTTTGCATCCATTTTCTACAGATACAAAAATTCCTGTAGTTCTTTGCAGCTAAACAAGAGACTTGTCTGCATTAAACAAACCTTAAGGGGGAAGTATAAATTAGAAGTGCTACGTATTCAGTGTCATCAGATCAGCTTAAAAAAATGTTTTGTGCCACTCCATTAAACTTGCACTCTCTTTCCTTTCACTTCCATAGACATCAGTTGGTGTGCACTTGTAAAAAAATAAATTGCAGATGAAAGACTACTCCAAATCTAAAAACTCATATATAATTCTTTATCTCTATTGGAACCCCACTTTTCCAGAAATAGAGGTTAATGAACCATTCAACTCTGTAAAACTAAAGATAATGAACAGCTGTGTCTAAATATTCCAGAAGATGGGGACTGCATAAGGCTGTCAGGTCTCCACATCTCTCCACTTGAGGTTCTTCATGACACATCTACTCTTGTTGCTTCCATTCTTCCTCAGAGTTAACTAGTTTTAGGTCTGAGACATTTGGTCATTCATGTTTTGGGTGTATATAAAAAAATGCCCCTGAATATCTTGAAGGGCAATTCTAAGAAATGTTTCTGAGGAGTTGTTGACTTGCCTTAATTTCAAGTGAGGTGTCCAAGAGGAACTTTTTCTATTCTGATTCCCACCACCACCACCCAACTCTCCACGACTTCCTGGCTGCATTTCTTGAGCCAACTATCGTAATTCTCACAAGAATTACAGCCCAGCCCTTAGGAAATGCATCTGGAAGCAGACAGTTAAACTGTCATACAGCATATAGTTAAATTATAAAATTTGCTATCACAGGATGTACTGATGGCCACAAACTTGGATGGCTTTAAAAAGGGATTAAACAAACTCATAGAGGATAAGGCAATCCATTATCAGAGGCAGTATGCCCATGTATACCAGTTGCTAGGGAACATGAGCTAGAAGAGGCTGTTGCACTCATCTCCTATTTGTGGACTTCCTACAGACAGCTGGTTGATCATACTGAGAACAGAATGCTGCACTAGAGGAGCTTTAGTGTGATCCAGCATGGCTCTTCCAGAGAACTGGAAGATAGCCAATGTAACACCAATTTTTAAAAATGGATCTGGGGCAGGGTGTGGATGTGGAAAATTACAGGCTGCTGAGCTTAACATCTGTTGCAGGTAAATTTGTTGAAGGCTTTATTAAAGACAAAATTAGTAAGCATATTGAAGGACAAGCCCTGCTGAAAAAGAATCAACATGGCTTCTGCCACACTAACCTTTTAGAGTTCTTTGAGAATAAGTAAGAAGACAGAGGTGATCTGGTAGACACTGTTTACATAGGCTTCCAAAAACTTTTGACAGAGTCCCTCACCAAAGACTCCTGAGCAAACCTAGCAATGATGGAATGGGGGAAGGTCCTCTAATGGATCAGTAATTGGTTAAATTACAAAGCAGAGTAGGTATAAATGGTAAATTCGCCCAATGGAGGGATGTAAATAGTGGGTTGGGTTCCCACAGGGATCTGTATTGGGACCAATGTTTTTCATCTTGTTCATAAATGATCTAGAATAAGGAGTGAGCAGTGAAGTGTCCAAGTTTGCTGATGACACCAAATTATTCAGTGGTTAAAACAAATAGGGATTGTGAGGAGTTCCAAAAGGATCTCTCCAAGCTGGAAGAGTGGGAATCCAAATGGCAGATGTGGTTCAATTAAGTAACTGTACAATGTAAGCAAGTATAACTCTTTAACATACAAATTTTCAGAAATAATAATAACAGCTAAAATCAATTGCAATGAGATACCAGGACATATGACAAAACTTTCTGGGAGCTAGAGAGTGGACAGCTCCGTAGGTTGGTCTATCTTCTCTCTTTCCTCCACTCAGGGCAACACGTCTCTCAGTTAGACCTGTGATGACAGTTGCGGTGGGGGGGGAATGCCTCATTTGGAACAGCAGGAGCTAGTTGATGGGCAGTTCTCTAGAGTGCTCTTGATTCTGGGTGCTGAGCACTCTTGTGTACTCAATTTCCATCTTCACATACAAAATGTCAGGGAAGGATTCACCCTAACATGCTTGAGGGGGATATATGTATAGATTTTTTTCTCCCCATAGGGAGCATGTGAACTCCTTCTTATAGTCTGAAGTGGTATAGCCTGTACACAGGTTTACCAGAGCACAAAGAACTAAGGTTGAACCTGTCAAGGCAGATATTTCAATAGTGTCAATGTTTACCTGGTCTAACTCGATCAGGTTTATTTATTTATTTATTTATTTCATTTATATACTGCTCAATCACCAAAGTTCTCTGGTTGTTCACAAAAATTAAAGACACAAGCTACAGCATAAAAAATATTCGGAAGCTCAAAGACACATTATAAAAGTACAACCAGAATAAACCTTAGCAACAATGCAGAGATTTAAAATACAGGTTTAAAACAGCAGAGCTAAAAGACTAGGATTCTAAAATGCTAAAATACTAGGAAATAAAAAGGTGTTTACCTGGTGCTGAGAGGAATACAACATAGACACCAGTTTAACTGCTTTAGGGTTCCATAGCCGGGGTGCCACAGAAGAAAAGGCCCTATTTCTGGTAGCCACCCACCCCACTTTCATTGGCAGGGGCTCAAGGAGAAGGGTGTGGGCAGATACAAAGGCAGTCCCACATATAATGTATTGCACTAGTCCAGACGAGAGGTTATCAGAGCATGGATAACTGTAACTAGGCTATCTCTGTCTTGATAAGTCTGTAGTTGGTATTTTAGCCTAGGCTGATAAAAGGTGCTCAGTGTCACCAAGTCCACTTGTGCCTCAAGTGACAGTTCTGGGTCCAAGAGCACCTATAAACTACAAACTGAATCCTTTAGGTTGAACATCACCTACACGAACTGCACACTAACTGTACCTCCATCTTGTCTGGATTGAGCCTCAGTTTCTTGGCCCTCAACCAATCCATTGCCATGCCCAGGCACTGGTTCAGAACAGCCATGGCCTCACCTGGGTTTGATGAAAAATAGAGGTGGGTATCATCTACATATTGATGACACTTCAGCCCACACCTATAGATAACCTCCCCCAATGGTTTTATATAGATGCTCAACAGCATAAGGGGGAAAATAGAGCCCTGTGGAACCACATAGCATGCCAAGGCACAGAGGAATAATCCCCCAGCCCCATCTTCTGGAATTGTCCATCCCAGTAGGAGTGGACCCACTGCAGTACAGACCTATTGTATTTTGGGGTCCATGGCCCCCAAGCTTCTTTTAAGAGATAATATTTTGAGTATGGTCTGAACCAGAGATTTCTATATTCTAAATATTAGCCATCCCATTTCTTATGATACTTAAAAAGACATGCCACAATGAGGAAGCATTTCAGTGGCATGAGAAGAGGGAGATAACTAGAATATACATCAGTGTCACAAGAAGGCACAAGCATCCTCAAATGCTGTTGGACTACATCTGCTGGTTGGAGATGACTGGGTTGTCATCCACAATATCTGGAGATTTGAAGTTGGGAAAAGCTGGTATAAAGAGCCATCTGGGAATATCTTGTTTCATGTTCTCTACTTCTCCAAGCAACAGGAAATTCCAGAGCAGCTCTACATAGTCAATTTCCTTGTGAGGAGAGAGCACTGGAGGACAATGGTGTTTTAGCAATACATTTATTTACATATACATATGTCCTACAGCAAGATCTGAGAATTGGCCCAAAGTCCTAAAAGGTGGTTCTGCTGGCCAGAAACATCTTAGCAACCATTTCACAGAGTGCTCCAACAAGTCAAACTGTTTATCTACTCAGGTTCCTCCCCATACACACAACAGGCAAACATGTTTCCCAGACCCCTCCTATCCTGAAGTTGGGTATGGGCAGACCATCCCATGAGCAAGATGATCTACCTTTCCCTGCTATTCATTAATATTTGTTATCAATAGTCAAGTTTTGCCAACTTGAATAAAAGGGCGCTGTAGTCCACAATAATACCTATGTATAAACATAGTGGGACTTGAACTCTGGTAATCAGAGCCATAGAAGATGTAATTATATTATATTAATATAATATGTCAGCAAATATTGCCCAGGATTACAAAATGTTTTAACCTGCTCTTGTTAGCCATTTTATTAACACTTTGTATTTTGGTATTACCTCTGTCATGAGGAGTATTTTATTATGTTTCTGTATAGCGCATGGCCTGACTGGCTAATATGCAATGAACAGTTGTTGTTTAATCAGTATAAAGGTGCTGTATTCTGAAGGCTATTCCTTTACATTTATTTCCTTCAACTTGAATGCAGTATGACTCATTATGAATGTGTGTCTACATAGAATGAAAAAGTGGTAGTTATTTAAGGAGCACTGAAAAGTTTTCCTTTTATAAGATAAACTGGGGCACATTGTATTTTATTTATTTTTATCTCGCTTTTATTGTTCAGAAAGCTGAAGGGCATTTGAGTGACTTTGGATTAGGATACGTCAGGGGAGTGCTTTGTGTCATTTTTCATCTCAGACATATTGTTGGAAGCTGGCTCAGTTGTCCCAGATGAATAAATGTAAGTAGATTTCTCTGTACATGTTTGACAAGATTATGCCATTTCAAGCAGTTAGCATATTGACTTTTTCTAAACACCATGAACAAAACCTACAGGGTAGAACCATATATTACTCAAGAGCTGCCATTCTTTTTTGGAAACCTGATGAATATTTTTCTTTTCTCTTTTCCAGAAATGTTTATTTGTTAAAGGTGGTGGTAATTAATCACAAAGCTATTGGGGTCAGAATGTGCTGTGCTTGTGAGCTACAGTACATTATTTCAAATAAGGGAGGTGAATGTTAGAATTTAGTAAGAATTTTTCTAAGATTGTCAGCCAGCTATTTGCTGTAGGAATGATGAATAAGAAGTTCAAGTGGAAATGGTTGAACTTTGTCAGGTAAGTTATCCACAATGACTTGAGTTCTCCAAAAACCACACAGTTCATTGGGACTTCAATAAGGAATAATATGGAGCCATTTTCAAAATTCTGTAACACATGAAATATGGCACACACACACAAATGAATAGAATGTCAAAAGAAAACCCATATTTTGGATCTCAATGAAATGAATATGCATGTTAACATAAGGTAGAAATAAATCATAAAGATCAATATATATGCCCGTTAATTAATTACAATCATGATTTGACAGTATGAAAAGTGAACAGTCACAACTGTAAAATGCAGAACCAGATTCTTTAAAAAAGAAACTTCTCTAAAATGTGGGGAAAAAAGAATTGAAAGGGGGACTCAAGAGGGTTAAATCCTTGCAAGATGCATGGAGCTTACTCAAAGGTACAATAATAGGAGCTCAACTAAAATGTATTCCACAGGTTAGGAAAGGCAGCACCAAGTCCAAGTGATCACCAGCACGGTTAACAAGCAGTGTCAAAGAAGCTATTGTAAAAAAGAGGGCTTCCTTCAGAAAATGGAAGTCCTGCCCAAGTGAGGAAAATAAAAGGGAGCACAAGCTGGCACAAAAGCAATGCAAGCAAACGAGAAGAGATGCAAAAAAGCATTTTGAAGAGCACATCACTAATTATATCAAGGCCAACAATAAAGATTTTTTAAAAAAACCCATCAGAAGCAGGAAATCATCTAGGGAAGCATTTGGATCATTGGATGACAAAGGAGTTAAAGGAGTACTAAAGGAGGACAGAGAGATTGCAGCTGAATTAATTCTTTGCATCGGTGTTTACTGCAGAAGATACAGGACAGATGCCTGTGTCTGAACTGATGTTTTCAGGAAGGGAGTCTGAGGAACTGAGGCAAATAGTGGTCACAAAAGATGAAGTTCTCAACCTTATTGACAAATTGAAAACTAATAAATCACCAGGCCTGGATGGTATCCATCCTAGAGTTCTCAAAGAACTGAAATATGAAATTGCAGACCTTCTAACAAGAATATGCAACATGTCCCTAAGCTCAGCCTCTGTACCAGAGGACTGGAAGGTGGCCAATGTAACACCAATTTTCAAAAAGGGATCCAGGGGGGATCTGGGAAATTATGGGCTGGTTAGCTTGACATCCATTCCAGGTAAATTGGTTAAAAGCATTATTTTTTAAAAAAAAGTAGTAAGCATATAGAAGGGCACATCCTGCTGAAGAAGAATCAGCTTCCGCAAAGGCAAGTCCTGCCTCATTAATCTTCTAGAATTCCTTGAGAGTGTCAACAAATATGTAGACAGGGGTGATCTGGTGGACATTGCTTACTTGGACTTCCAAAAGGCTTTTGATTAAGTTCCCCACCAAAGACTCGTGAACAAACTCACAGTCATGGAATAAGAGGAGAAGTCCTCTTACGGATCAGTAACTGGCTAGAAAACAGGACACTGTTACAAGGTAGCTTCTGTGAGCAGTACTGACTCCATTTTGAAACAACCCAAAACCCCACCTACAGACTGACAGCGTTCACAAAAGGCCTGGGTCAAGTAACCATTTCCTGATAGACTTCTTCAAATGCATTCCCCAAAGACAAAGGTAGGGGTAAAACTAAGCAGAATATGAATGCTGGATGGCAAGAGTCATACCTAGTCATACACATGCTAATGCAGCCCTGTTGCTGAACTCCAGGCTGCATCAAGTACAGCCATCATCCCTTTTGTTCCCATAGTAAGTAGATCTTTAGATAAGATCATACAAAGACCCTCTCTTGAACCAGAAACAGAGAGCATACTACAGATTCCAGCTTGTGAGAGCAAGCTGCCATGGGTGAGTGCTTTGCTTCGCTGTATTCTTTTCTTCTTCACCTAAGACCAGGAGTTGCAACGCTCCCCAGATCTGGTATACAGGAAAGGGCTGCAGCCCAAGGAAAGGTATATTGCCTTTAAAGATTCCCTTTACTCTTTCCCCTGCTGTCTGTGTGTGTGTATGCTCTTAAGTCTCAAAAAGTCTATTTTTCAGTCTTGAAACTACTTGCTCAGCTAATTTCCCCAAAACTAGCTTGTGCCTTTGTATTTGTTTCAACCTCAATAAATGTGCCATTGTGGCATTATCCCCTTTAATGCTATAAGTTTCTTGAGTAAGAATCGCCTTACTTAGCCACAGACGCTCTATTGCCAATGTCAAAAGATTCCTTATAAGCGGGTGTAAGTCTCATCAGAACGTGTGCAAGTTTGTACACGGGTCTAATGAGAGCACATCACGTAACAACGCAGAGAGTACAAATAAATGGTAAATTCTCTCAGTGGAGGGAAGTAAATAGTTGGGTCCCACAGGGATCAGTATTGGGACCAATACTTTTCAATTTCTTCATAAATGATCTGGAATTAGGAGTGAGCAGTGAAGTTGTTAAAACACAAAAGGATTGTGAAGAGCTCCAAAGGGATCTCTCCAAGCTGGGAGACTGGGCATCCAAATGGAAGATGCTGTTCAATGTAAGCAAGTGTAAGGTGATGCACATGGGGGAAGGGAAACGACTTCAAGTATCACCTAATTGGATCTGAGCTGGCAGTGACTGAACAAGAAAGAGATCTTGGGGTTGTGGTGGACAGCTCGATGAAAATGTAAACTCAGTGTGTAGCCACTGTAAAGAAGGCATTACAAGAAAAGGAACTGAGAATAAAACTGCTAGTATCATACTGGCTTTATAAAAGTCTATGATGCAACCACGTTTAGAATACTGTGTACAGTTCTGGTCACCACACCTAAAAAGGATATCATAGAGCTGGGGAAAAAAGTGCAGAAAAGGGCAACTAAAATGATTAAGGGGCTGAAGCATCTTATATATAAGTAAGGTTACAACGACTGGGATTGTTTAGCTTGGGGTGGGAAAGGAGGCTAAGGGGAGACATGATAGAGGTGTACATAATTATGCATGGTGTGGATGATGTGGATAGGGAGACATTTTTCTCCCTCTCTCAAAAGTACTACAACCCAGGATCATCCCATGAAGCTGATTGGTGGGGGATCCAGGACAAATAAGAGGAAGTACTTCTTCACACAGTGCATAGTTAAATTATGGAACTCACTACCACAAGATGTAATGATGGCCACCAATTTTGATGTCTTTAAAAGGGGGGTTGGATAAATTCCTGGAGGCAAAAGCTATCAATGGCTACTAGCCCTGATGGTTATGTGCTACACCTCCAGTATCCAAGGCATTAAGCCTGTATTGACCAGATCAATTTATGCTTATGTTTGTGGAATCTTGGGAGGGTACTAGCTTAGGTTTATGCTTGTGGGTAGTGGGAGAATAATGATTCATGTAGAGAGTGAAAAAAGGGAATGTTTTCACTACTATTAAGAAATTTGATAGGAGAAAAACATGGCAACAATGTATAAAAAATAGTTCATGATTATTATTTTAAATATTTTTAAATTCTTTCTAAAGTTGTTTAAGAAAATGTAGTATTCTTATGCTGAAAAGCCCCTTAAAATTTTGTTTAAAAGAATGTAGGTGTTGTCCAGAAGATACTACTCTTATGATTAATTTGTTTGTTTTATAGCTCCTGAAGAAGGAGGTCATCCCTCTGAAATGCGTTGGGCATAATAAATTTACTTTTGTCCTAAGCAACGGAGTTTGCCTCCTCCTTTGCATTGGCCACTGTGTGAACAGAGTGCTGGACTAGATGGACCCTTGGTCTGATCCAGCCATGGCTCTTCTTATGTTCTTATGATCTGATGAATGTATGAAAATATGCCAACACTTCATTTGGGATGGGGTGGGGAATCTTATGGCTAATTCATTTATTTTCTCCCTCCTCTAATTTTCCATCCCTCTCCCTTTCTCCTTTCTTTTATGATTATCATAATATTTTCCTTTTAAAAGTTTATCTCTGGCCTACACAATTTGTGACTCACCAGCTCAAACACAGATTATCCGTTGTGTATGACAATACACCAGGAGTACAATAAAGCTTCTGCATCAATTATCAGATGTTCAGAACTGTTTGAATTCCCTTTCAGCTACTTTGAAAAACAGAAACAAAATGGCAATTCAAAGTATTTTATATTATTAAGAGTGACTTCATTTGATTGCTCCTCTGACTAGAGTATAGAATTTAGGATGCACCTGCAAACATTTTCAAGGTTGGCTTTGGGTGTTTTATAATCCGCAAGTGGTATTTTGAATCACTCTTCGTTCTCAAAAATGCACCAATGGAATTTTAAGAACAAATGTGTTTAGTTTCCATTCCCCCCATATGTAAATCACCAAGTTATTGCAAAGGTGCCGCTACTCTTCGTGCCATCCACAGTGCCATACGTTACATATCTGTTCAGAAGTAATTCCCACTGAGTTCAATGGAACTTACTTCTAGGTAAGTGTGTATAGGATTGCAGGTTGTAGGAGCACATTGTCGAAAGGACCTAGAGTTTCTGATGCAACTGAATAATCCTGCATATACCACATTTTCCACAAATGTATATTTAACTGCTTTCAACAGTACTTAGAAAATACAGATTTTAAATACACTAGCCAAAGTACCGCTACAATATAATATTGACAGCTCAGTTAAACAGTATAAGATAGGGGTGTGCACAGACCCCCCGCTCCGCTTCACTTGCAGATCCGCCATTTTCCGGATCGGGCCGCTCCGCCCCGCCCCCGCTCCGCCCACTTCCGCTCCGCTCCGCCCGGAGCTCCGGATCCGGATCCGGAGCTCCGTTTCCCCCCCCCCCCATAGGCTTGCATTGAAAGCTAAAAAATTATACAACTTTTTTTCTGTTCAAGTTAGAAACCTCATGTTTGGCACCATGACACCTCATGGGGATATACACACGCATGCCAAGTTTCAAAGCAATCCCATCATCCCCTGATTTTTGGCGAATTTTTGAAAATCGGGCACC